>NC_090733.1:155503422-155508422 GCF_036898095.1 Palaemon carinicauda | reverse complement strand
ATATATATATATATATATATATGTATATATATATATATATATATATATATATATATATATATATATATATATATATATATATATATATATATCCAGACTCTTGCTCTTTTTAATATAGGGGAGATATACTGTAGTTCTCCCACAAAGAGTATGTTTTTTCTTTTATTTTTTAATTCTAAGGAATTTCATTATCCGGATTATATTGATATCAGTCAAGTTCTAAACCCTATTCAGATGTTATTCTAGAATCTGATATCGTAGTAATGAAATTTGATAACAGATTGTGCCTTTGAAGTTTAAATAGTTATGTGATATGGGTTCTCTCTCTCTCTCTCTCTCTCTCTCTCTCTCTCTCTCTCTCTCTCTCTCTCTCTCTCTCTTTTTTTTGTCTCAATTTTGAAGTTACATGTAAATGTGAAAATACCTCATATTATTGCTTTTACATGTGAATATACATGAAGAATCTGTTCACTATTTGACTTCTTAACTCTTTATTTAAACTGTAATTGCAGAGTATCCCATTGTTGCGTCATGGGTGATGAACGGTCCCCTAGGTCCCAGTGGTGGGCCTTCTGTCCCTAGATCATAAATTTCCCTATGAAAATTCTTTAATGCATGCCAGGTTAGTTGGGCCATATATAGATACATATATACATTTATTACCTCCGCCATCGACGTTGCAAGGTGGTTATGTTTTTCGCCCCTTTTTGTCCGCTTGTCTGTTTGTTTGTAAACGACTTCCTGATCATAATTCTACTTATAGAGTAGTGAAACTTTCGAAGATTATTTATTATGTTGAGACGTGGAAGTGATTCAATTTTAAAAGTCCTTGGTCAAAGGTCAAGGTCAAGGTCGAGCAAAAGGTCTTATGTCGAAGGTCTAGTTAGACACAATTAAAGGATTTTGGTCATGATTTATAGTAAGGGATGTATGCCAAACATTTATGATTGGAAATTGCATATATAGGAAAATTTCTAGCTTTTAATGGTCTCAAATAGTTTCATGACTATTTACGGTTTGATGTAAAAAATATGTACCTTCAAATTCAATTCTTAATACCGGTACTTAGTATAACACAAATATTCGAAGGGTACAAATAGGATTGTCAACATTAATAGTAGGTTACGTTAAAAGGAATCCAGTAGATGCAATACAGAACCAATATACAGTATTAGAGTTTAGAAAAACACGTTTACATATTTTCGATATATAAATGCTTTATTATTCAAGGCCAACTTATGCCTGAAACAGAAACGTTTTTTCGTTATTTTATGAAACCTTCGTTTCTATGACATGCTTATAATAGCCAAAGCTTTTATTTTACTGAACTTATGTATTTTAACTATGAAACAAAATTAGTGTATCAAGTAACTATATAGTATACATAGTAAAGAATTTTCATGACGTATGCAACATATATATAAGGGGAGTACGAATAGGTATAGAACATCTTATAGATTGCTCTGTGGCCCTTGATGTGATACTTAATTACTGGAAGATTATCCGGTATAAAATATACTCATGAGAAATGACATGGTTTGGTGTGGTAATTATTATGAATTTAATAGGATTATCAGATAATACAAGATTCGCATTCACTTATATAACAATTTATTATTATTATTATTATTATTATTATTATTATTATTATTATTATTGTTGTTGTCGTTGTTGTTGTTGTTGTTGTTATAATTATATCAACGACAATACATCATACAGATTAAGAAAACAAATACAGGAAATATCATAGACATAGGGATAGAAATGATACTAAGATCGTAGATAAAAAGGAAAAAATATTCTGAAAAAGGGAATGAGTTTCTCGTTGCCAATTGCTTTACACGTCTGCATTAAAATCTCATATATTTTTTTTTAATATCTGTGGAAGCATTAGATTATCTCCTGTTGCTAAGTCAGTGAGGAAATCATGATCTCTGGGACACATTGATTAAGGAATGTTTAAAAAGAAAAAAAAAAAAAACATTTTTTAAATGGTTCACCAGATAGAAATTAGTTTCATGGTTTTCTTGTTATCGACATTTTCTTTTTTTTTCACGCAGAAAAAAAAATATTTTGAAGACATTTAGATAAAGGATATCTTTAATTGTGATTCCAGAACGTATTTGATGTTGTTATAACACCTGCAAACTCGTCATTTCTCGCAGAAAACCAACCAGCAGGGGTTGGCCATTGCACTGTAATGGTTTAGGGGCTACTTTCCTCTTGGTAGGGGTGGAAGAGAATCTAGCTATGATTAGCAGCTCTTCTTGGAGGAATCTCCAAAATTTAACAATAATTCTCTTGTCTTGGACAGTGGTGTTCTAGCCTCTGTTCCATAGTCTTTCACTGTCTTGAGTTAGAGTTCTCTTGTTTGAGGGTACACCCAGGCACACTAATCTGTATCCTTATTTTTTTTCCCCACTGGGCTATTTTTCCTGTTGGAGCCCTTGGGCTTATAGTATCCTGCTTTTCCAACTAGGGTTGTAGCTTAGCTAGTAATGATAATAATAATAACTAGCTGAACTTGGGCGCATATTGTTTATGAGATTGTCCCTCGTTGACGTCGCCCACTATCATGCAATTCCAAGTAATGTTGCTACATTTAACAGCATATTTAAGAAGGCTACATGATAGCTGTGTCTTTTCCATTGTAGATATTACCATGGAATCCGACAGGAACAGAGAAACTACGTTTCCCATCAATCCCTGAAATTTTCATTTGGGTATGTGAAATATTCTAAGAACAATTTCCTCCACCCATACCCAAATAAGCGTTTGTTGTGGCTTTTCTATAGCAGATATCAAAAGGAAAATTGGTATTGACAAAGTAATTATCAATCTCATAAATCCCTGAAAATTTCATTCAGATATGTATTTTACGAGAAAATTAAGGCGCCGTCGAAAATCGGCCTCCCGCGGATATCGAAAAATAGCTACTGTGACTTTTCTGTGGCATGTATCAATACAAAAATAGGTATGAATGTTATTCAAATAACACCCATCAAACTCTGTGAAAGTAATTAGGATATCTGTAAAACTCACTGATTTGTTTAGCTAAAAGTCGTCGCTTACGAACAAAAGTGGCAGCTGGGACATGTTTATAGCAGGTATGAACTTGAAAATTAGCAGAAACAAAGCTTATATATATATACAGTATATATATATATATATATATATATATATATATATATATATATATACATATATATATATATATATATATATATATATATATATATATATATATATATATATATATATATACTGTATATATAGATAGACATATATGTATAGATATAAATACATATAATGTGTATATATATATATATATATATATATATATATATATATATATATATATATATATATATATGTGTGTGTGTGTGTGTGTGTGTGTGTGTGTAAATGATTCCTTGAAAATACATTTGAATATATTTATTTGTATAGGAGTTACTGACAGCCGCGAAAAATATCATCTGAACCCCCCCCCCCCATCCCCCCCAGCTCCGAAATCTATGGTTAAGGAATGACTGGGCTACGGCGTGGTTGAGATTTCTTCAAAATAAATTTTGGCATTCCATATAAGGTCACTCACCTCGTACGCGACAATAAAAGGAGGATTTTCATTTTCATAATTGCGAATGCATCCATCCAGCTTCATTCCTCTTGGGTTACGCTAATTACAAAATATACCAAAAGAGCAACGATGAAAAAAAAATATATATATATATAAAAGTGAAAATTTTTAAGGATTCTACTGTGAAAAGCTGAGGAGAGTTACTACTGGATTTAAAGCCTAGTTTATTACTGAAGTTTAAAGCACATATCCCAGAAGGAATGAAAAATTCCGCAGCCAAATATTTGAGTTAGATCAGGTCCTGTGTGCATTTTGCATGGAACCCAAGAAAATTCAATAAGAACATTTCTGAATATATGCAAGCGGTGATGGAATGGAAAATGGCCTGGTGACACGGAATGAAGGACAAAATCTAATTTTGAGTTCAAATTTTGGTTTTGAGCGGTATGATGAATTGCCAATCAATTAGCGCTCCAAATATTGTAATTACGGTATTTCGTCTTTCTTCAGTGACATGACATCTTGTAAAAATCTGAGAATTAAATTAGATTCATGAAAAGTCTATCTGACTGTTTCAGATAGTCTTGCTATCACGGCTCAACACTGAATCCAAATCCAAATTCGTTATTATAAGGAATTAATTTTGGTTGTAGCGTGGATCTTCCTGTGATGTTTTTCCTGCTATACTTTTTTTTTAATTTATACAATTCTGGCGGACCATTTTTTTTATCTTGTTTATGGCATTTAGTGTTAAAAGAAGTTGCTTCACTTGTCATTGGAAACGAATATTAATACGATTCATGTTCTCTTTTAGTTTTTTCTGTATTCATGTGTCATTCTGATTACATGTTTATCTTCCTCAGAAAACAAACACATACACATACCACATACAGTATATATATATATATATATATATATATATATATATATATATATATATATATATATATATATATATATATATATAGACATACACACACCACATACAGTATATGTATATATATATATATATATATATATATATATATATATATATATAGACATACACACACCACATACAGTATATGTATATATATATATATACACACATATATATATATATATATATATATATATATATATATTTATATATATATATAATTATATGTAAGTGTTTGTGTGTGTGTGTGTGTGTTTGGATACATGGGGCACCAGTCCTAGGTTTTACATAACCGAAAAAAAAGAAGCTACATCATCTAAAACTAGACCAAAGAAAACAATTATGACTAAACTTTCTGTACCATTTATTGTTAAGTATAATAAGTGGGAACTTAGTGAAAAGAAAAGCTTAGTTTTTTAAATCCTCATTACTTCCTATTGAGTATAATTGGTTTAGGGAATCTATAGCAAAATTAGATTAAATAAAAAGTATGTCTTATATAAG
>NC_090733.1:155490922-155498422 GCF_036898095.1 Palaemon carinicauda | reverse complement strand
TAAGGCTATTGCAGGAGGCAGTTATCAAGACCCAGAGGGAAACGCAAGGAGGAATAAAGAAAGTCTCACTCCCTGACCTCATATAACCCGAAAATCAGGACCTCGTAAGGTTTAAGGAAAAATAGACCTCGGGTGAAATTCCTGCCGTAAAGTTGGTTGCTATCACTCCTTTGTGCTTGCTAGTGGAATTATATATATAAATCGGGTTGGAGGATGTTATAGAGGTGCATTTTGGTCTTCAGCTGTGTTGGGTTAGAGTGCTTTTGCTTGACGGTACACTCAGGCAGGCTATTCTATGTTTCTTTATTTCCTTTTCTCAGTGGGATGTTTTTCCTGTTGGGGCCCTTGGGTTTATAGTATACTGCTTTTCCAGTTAGGGTTGTAGTTTAGCTTGTACTACTACTACTACCAATAATAATAATGGTAATCATAATAATGATAATACAATATTTTTCAAGGACATGAAAAACTAATACCTAAATGGCTAGCACATCATCTCTGAATTGAGACTATTAAATCCCACAATGTGTTAACTAATTTCTTATTTTAATTGTTTACATTGCTAGAGTACCTATTTATTTTGGAGGTGTTATGGACCATCAATCCTTTGATATCGTGAAGAGAAAAGGTAACTTAGAATATACTAATTCACTTTTATCCATTTAATTTTGTATGGTAGAGTTAACAATTAAGGCTATAACTGGGAAACCAATGGTCTTTGAAACTCAAAATTAAAATAGTTTTCTTGCTAATAAATTTGGTTTTTTATAGGAATTATTTTAATATTTTACAATATATTTTGGTGAATAAGTCATAAGCTTTGACTGAATGGGACCTTATGATTTTATTGTAGAGAATAAAGGCACATGCGAAGCGGAAAACAGCCATTTCTACTAACGTGGTAAGGAGGAAACCCTCATTTTCAGTAATTGAATTAACTTTTCCTTTATTTACCAAACAATCATAGATGTTTAACAAGTTAACCTTCTCTCTCTCTCTCTCTCTCTCTCTCTCTCTCTCTCTCTCTCTCTCTCTCTCTCTCTCTCTCTTTCACACATGCATATATATATATAACTGTGTGTGTGTTACTCGTATGTATATATATATTTTTGGGCTCAAGCCATGTCGTCCTGATGGAAGTTCCTAAAGGGTAGCTTCCTAGGGTATATTACAACTACGGCGATATTCCCAGAGAATTTACCTTAAGGTACCAGAATTCTAACTCCTGGAGCGAATATCCCTCCTGAAAGGGATATCGCGACATATCAGAGGACGTATTCTTGACACGCCACTTGGCAATCTGCACCCTGACAGATTTCGTCTCGCAGGGGCAATTGGCAAGAAACGAATTCGAGAAAGAAAAAGGGGGAGCCGCTCCCAAGGCTCCTTATCTCCCGTTTCGTAAGCGTGCCTGGCGCCATCTGTATTCCTTTTTGCGTAGCTTAACAACTCGGTGTTTTTTCCTGTGTTTCTCGCAAATCTTGGATTTATTCTGCTTTTCATGGCTTCTCCGTCTTCGTCGGCCTCTGATAAGTTGAGTACCATGTCTTTTATGTATAAATGTAGGCTCTTGGTAAATTTTTGAGTGATTAATAGGATTAATCTTTGTTACAAGAGCCGTAGCCTACCGGAGGCGTCATGGACGCTGTCGCTCGCTAGGTATAAGTTAAGTTAGTCAGAGCGACATTACCGGTTGTTTTGCTTTAATAAATTTTAGCTATTTAGCATTACATAGGATTTCCTTTCGTGCTTAGTATTATTTTGGCGAAGTATTCGCCATTCTGGCCTACGCTAGGCCATGTAGCCTAGTCGTTTGGTCCTAGTACTTCATGCATGATTTTGGTTTTTCCGAGTGTATTAAAATTTTATTGAAGCTTTAGGCTATGTTTTATACATTTAAGATTGTGTGGAATATTTCCAAGATAGTATACGAGTGAGTTTCGGTGATTTAGGTAATCGATTCTCTTGGTGCCTAGGCTAAGTTGCTTATGGAGCCTTAGTATACTTTCTCATACTCCCCGGTTGCTTTCTTTTCTTCGGAGAAGGTATGCAATCCCTTTCCCTCTGTTTAAGCCTTGGGCTTATCCCTAAGTGGTTTTTTCCTAATTAATTTTCGATAAAACTATACTGGGGTGTTACTGTAACTTCCTGTTCCAGTAAGTCTGGTTCAAAGAGGGACAGAACAACAGAGTTTTTTAGTCTGATTCTGTGTTTGTCTGGCTTGGGGTAGAGTCTCCCTCGCTGGCCTGACACAGACAAAGGTGGCTTAGCCTCCTTAGGTCACTACCGAAGGTTTCTGTGGATATGATTCCTTCTTTTATGATCTACCAGACTAGTCCTTGTTGCTGTTCTCGGGGGAGGATAAGTTTCTTTCCCTGGGAGTAGCAACACCTTCCTTGCTTTGGTGCTCTGGGAGCTGGCAAGTATTGCTGGCCTCCCCCCTTGGATCTCCCTTAGGCTGAGATAAGTTTCTTGGCTGCGGGTGATCCGTCACTAAAGCAAGGTTGGTAGGACCCTCTTTTGTCCCTTCCCCCTCTTTCTCCGTAATGGCCTAGCCATTACAGTACTGTACGTCGTTCTACATCTGGACCTAGAATAGGTTAGGATGTGGAATTGACTCAGCCCCTTGCCGGCCGGCAGAGCTGCCGGCCGGCAGGGGTCTTATATTTTGAGTGCTGCCCGGACCTCCCTTGGTCCCTCATCCATGCCTGCCTGTAGAGCCAGACGGCATTGGTCAGGAAGCCTGAATTAGATTCTCCCCTTCCTTATATGCACTCTTTCGTATTGCCGGGCTTGGAGGTAGTGTACACTCTTATCCCGGCATCCATCCTATTTTTCTTCTAGTGCTGTACCCGACCCGGCTGCCGGCCTATGAGGCCGGCAGCCGGGCGGGTGTAGTCCTCTGGTTCTTTTGCTGCCGGCTGGCATCGGTCCTGTACCTTTGCCGACCGGCTAATGTCAGCCCCTGTCTGCCGGTCACCAAGAGTGTGGCCGGCAGCTGGGTACTACCTTGTGTAGTTGCCGGCCGACATTGGCTGTTGCCGGCCGGCAATTGCTGCCGGCCGGCACATGCATTTGAACCAGAGTTCTGCCGCCTTATAGCTGTTAAGTAGTATACTTTAAAGCTAGTTATGGTGTGTGCCGGCCGGCAAGTGCCGGCCGGCACGTATCCTCCTATACTGTACTAGTATTCTTCAGTATAACATATACAGTAAGAAGAAAACTATAGTATGGGTTTTGGTACAGCACTGTGTGTTCTAACACTTTTGTGTTTTCTTGCACAGTCCTTTGCTGTTGCCCTACAGATAGGAAAGTGAGTTCTTTCCTGTCTATTATCCAGGATTTTAAAATCATTGCTCAGGTGTGAGCTTCACCTGTTTCCTCTGGAAACTTTGCATTGGTTACTCTAGAAGAGATTAACCATTTGATTTTATTATCTGGAAGGCTGCAACAATGGGTTGTGTGGGAAACACAAGTGTGTGTCTTTCCTTTATGAATTGTTATGCTATACTATGCATATCCAGTGATACATAGTTCACTTGATACTCATGGAAATTTCTTCTCTTTACAGGAGGACCCTCCGAAGTGCGGAAATGTTTTCTGCAACGTCCGCAGCAAGAACCTCTGCGGACATGAGTTTTGTAGGAGACACGCAGCAAGCGCTGTCTCCAAGGATGATCTCCAGTATTGGGACCCTTAGGTATGTACTGTGTGCACTAACCTGATTACTGAGGCCTTTGATTCCCCTAGGACGGCGGAATCAAGGGATATGGCAAGGGAGAAGCTTCGTACCTGGGTAAGGGGCTTCCAAAAGAACACCTCTGGCCCTTATCTTCCAAGTGAGAAGATGAGGGCGTATCTTTTCCCTAAGGCATCAGCTGATGCAGTGATTCCCCAGCCTCAAGAGGAGATCCCCCAAAGTCAGATCCAGGTGGATGCTGAAGTCGCGGTCGCGATGCAAGACATCCAGTTAGATGACAGGATGTCTGACGTGGACGAGCGTTTGGAAGAAGACCTCCTGGCAGAAGGCCAGGATGAAGTTCAAGCCCCGGACGTCGTAGAGGAAGAGGTCGACGAGGTGTCGGCTACTCCGGTTCAGATTCCGGAGCCTATTCCCTCAACATCGGCCGGTCTCCCAGTAGAGCTGGGACAGGCCCTCTCTTCGATTGTTGGAATGATCCAACAAATGCAGAAGGAGAATCAGGAGAAGGCGGCTGCTATGGAACTGCGGATGCAGTGCCTTGCAGAATCACATGGGCCCCAGAAAAGGCTCAATGTGAAAGACCTTCCCTTGTGCTCAGATGCTAACCCATGGAGGTATGCTGAGCACATGCCGATGACGACTGGAAAGATCGTCATCTCGGATAAGCTGGGCTCAGTTCCCCTAGAGGAGGTGGAATTCTGGCCCAGCAAGGCATCATATCCGGACTGTTATGTCCGGCTGAGAAAGGAACCAGCGTCAAAGGAGGAGACAGAGCCGAAGGAGGTCATAGTGATGGACCATGCTAAGGCTCAAGCTCTACTTTCATCCTCGATGAAGGAGAGGGGCTTCTCTAACTCGAAGGTAGCTGCATTGAGCAAGAAGCTCCCTTCCTTTGTGTCCTCTCCTGCTAGAGCCTTCCCCTTTTTACAGAAAGGGTTTGCGGCTGTCCTAAAAGCAGTCGAGGCCGGCAAGCCTTGCCCCTCCCTGGAGGAGTGTAAACCCTTGTCGCTGGCCCTGCCTATGGACCACAAAGACTGGAAGGACGTCCATCTTACCTTCTCAGTGGGAAAGTTGGAGGCTGATATTGCCAGACGGCAATTCGGCGAGGACCTCCCCAAGCTGTCTGACTTTCTTTTGCGAAGAGAGTTCGAGACAAAAGAAAGACTGGCTGCCTCAATGTCTCTTCAGACTACTCTTGAGACGATGGCAAATGACCCCAAATTCCATGAAATGTTCATGGTGGTGGCTAAGACTCACCTGGCCACGGTGACGAAGGACCTTTATGGCTTCGTCAAGGCGAGGAGAGCTTGTAGGGAGTTCGTGTTCACCGGGGCTACGGTGATGCACGAGCCAAGGAAATTAATCTCCTCCAACATTTGGGGAAAAGACCTTTTCCCTACCGATGTGGTCAAAGAAGTTGTTGATAAGGCCGCCGTGGAGAATAGAAACCTTCTCCAGAAGTGGGGCCTGGCTATCAAAAGAAAGTCTTCCCCGGATGAGGGTCCTCAACCAAAGAGGAAGACTATGAGGACTAGGCTACCGTCTCGGCCAGCCAAGCCCTCTAGACAGCAACAGCAACTGCAATTGCCATTGCCTCCAGTGCCCCAGATGGTGGCACAAACCCCGACCACTTTTCAGTGGGTACCCCAGGCTGTGTCGACTCAGTCCACGGCATTCATCCCAACGTTCGAAGGACAGTCTTCTTCCTTTCGAGCAAAGCCTAGAGGAGCAGCCAGAGGCTCGTCTAGGCGCCCCTCAAGGGGAAGGGGATTCAGGGGTGGTCGTGGTCAGGGAGGCAAGACCTCAGGACGGCAGTCCAAGTGAAATGATACCGGTAGGAGGGAGACTGCTGAAATTTTGGGATCGATGGACCTTCGATCCCTGGGCCCAAAGCCTACTCAAGAATGGACTGGGCTGGAGCTGGTACAGCACTCCACCCCCGTGCCTTCGGTTTTTCCAACACTCCACCCCCGTTCTGGAGGAGTACGTTCAAGAAGTGTTGGAGAAAAATGTGATCCAAAAGGTGAAGTCCATCAAATTCCAAGGGAGGCTGTTTTGTGTTCCCAAGAAAGACTCGGAAAAGCTCAGAGTCATTCTGGACTTGTCGCCACTCAACAAGTTCATAGTGAATTGCAAATTCAAAATGCTAACACTGCAACACATAAGGACCTTACTGGCCAAGAGGGCATACTCAGTCTCTATAGACTTGTCAGACGCCTATTGGCACATTCCAATCAGCCGTCGACTCTCCCCCTACCTAGGGTTCAGGCTACAACGGAGACTCTACGCTTTCAGAGCCATGCCATTCGGGCTAAACATAGCCCCAATGATTTTCACGAAGCTTGCGAGCGCAGCTCTCAAACAATTACGCCTAAAGGGAATTCAGGTAGTAGCCTACCTGGACGACTGGCTGGTGTGGGCAGCATCCGAGACAGAATGCTTGCAAGCTTCCAGTCAAGTGATCCAGTTCCTAGAGTACCTAGGCTTCAAGATCAACAGAAAAAAGTCTCGACTTTCTCCATCTCAAAAGTTCCAGTGGCTGGGAATCCACTGGGACCTTTTGTCACACCGTTTCTCCATCCCGGCGAAGAAAAGGAAGGAGATAGCGGGTTCTGTCAAGAGACTTCTAGATTCCGAAAGGATATCAAGACGCGAACAGGAGAGGGTACTAGGCTCTCTCCAGTTTGCTTCGGTGACAGACCCAGTGCTAAGAGCACAGCTAAAGGATGCAACCGGAGTTTGGAGAAGGTATGCATCAAACGCGCGAAGTGATCTGAGAAGACCAGTGCCGCCTCGGCTACGTACTCTTCTCAGGCCTTGGTCCCAAGCCAGACATCTAAAGAAGTCGGTTCTTCTTCAGCCACCTCCCCCGTCGATGACGATTCACTCAGACGCCTCAAAGGAGGGATGGGGAGGTCACTCTCATCGGAAAAAAGTCCAGGGGACTTGGTCCAAGCTATTCAGGACCTTTCACATAAACTTTCTAGAAGCTATGGCAGTGCTCCTTACCTTAAAGAAAGTCTCCCCGCGTCACTCGATCCACATAAGATTGGTGATGGACAGCGAGGTAGTTGTGAGATGCTTGAATCGACAAGGGTCGAGGTCACCACCTCTCAACCAGGTGATGTTGGCCATTTTCCGATTGGCGGAAAAGAAGAAGTGGTACCTGTCGGCAGTTCACCTTCAAGGAGTCCGCAACGTGACAGCGGACGCTCTATCCAGGTTCACACCGATAGAGTCGGAATGGTCCTTAGACGCAGGATCATTCTCCTTCATTCTGAATCAAGTCCCAGAACTGCAGATAGACCTCTTTGCGACGAAAGACAACAAGAAGTTGCCCCTGTACGTGTCCCCGTACGAGGACCCCTTAGCAGAAGCAGTGGACGCGATGTCCCTCGACTGGAACAGATGGTCCAGGATTTATCTGTTCCCTCCTCACAATCTTCTGTTGAGGGTCCTCAACAAACTGAGATCCTTCAAGGGGGTAGCGGCAATAGTGGCCCACAAGTGGCCGAACAGCGTGTGGTTCCCCTTGGCGTTGGAACTACAGCTGAAGTTTGTGCCGCTACCACATCCAGTTCTGACCCAGCGAGTCCAGAAGTTGACTGTCTGCGCTTCATTACAGAAAACCCGGACCCTGCAGCTCATGATTTTCTCTCCCTTGTGGTGAGAAAGCGTTTCGGGATTTCGAAAGCCAGCATAGACTTCCTAGAGGAATATAAGTGCAAATCTACTAGAAGGCAATATGAGTCATCTTGGAGAAAATGGGTGGCCTTTGTCAAGGCGAAGAGTCCGCA
>NC_090733.1:155480922-155485922 GCF_036898095.1 Palaemon carinicauda | reverse complement strand
GTGTCCAGAGGAAACAGTATACTTTAGTAATATGGAGTTTGTTGTATCAAAGATTAAACAGTGCAATTTCTTTCAAAGCCTGAGGGCGCTGATATTAATAACATATTAAAGTTTTCAATATGTTTTTATTAGTTCTATTTGTGTGCCATACTTATGCCGGAATGGGTAAAATAATTTCCAAATAATAGTGGATAAATTAACTTTTTCCTATTTAGTTTTTGTATGAATTTGAAATACTTTTGCTTCTCGGACATGTAATGCTACAAAGAGTCACTTTTATTCCAATTTGTAAATGCACAATTTCCTACGGTTTTTCCTTTTTGCTCCATTTCATGCCAGAAAGACAGATTTTCACTTCCTAATAATAGATATAGAAAAATGATCATTATCGCAAAATAAATATTGTGAAAACTATAAGAAAATTGGTTTTTCTCCCAGAATAATTCAAAGTCAGAGTTAATTTCATCTTATTACGAATATTTTTCGGATAACTCATAAAAAAGTTACCCGACCCCTGTTCTAAGGCTTTAGTAAGGCCCCAAGTGTCTGATGCATACGTTAATACTAGAAGGACCATTTCATTAGATATTTATCTTTTTAGAGAAACTGTCATTTTACTTGTCATAATCTCATTCTGTTTATCAATTGCTCTCCATCCTATGCTTGTTCATCTTTTTATTTCGGTCTCGTGTCCAGATGAAACAGTATACTTTAGTAAGGCTTCAATTTTCTGATGCATACGTTAATACTGGCAGGACCATTTCATTAAATATTTTCCTATTTACAGAAAGTGGCATTTTACATGTCAAATTGTCATTCTGTTTACCAATTGCTCTCCATCCCATGCTTATTTTTCTTTTAATTTCGGTCTCTTGTCCTGGCGAAACACTTATACTGTATATCCCTTTCTGAAAGTGGATGCCTTAATGAGGTGTAAAGGTTTGTGTAACGTCATGATATCAGCAAAGCTGTACTAGTTACGGCCGCCCACACTAGATTGCTTTGCTTAGAGTGATCAGACTAATGTCTCCCACCATCACCAATCCACAATGATCTCTGTGGTGATGAAAATGGTGAAACCCCAGACATGACTAAGGACATGGCAGAGGCTGCAAACCTTTACTCGTATATTATTTATTATTCTTATGGGAATCTATTTTATGAAAAGGTTTTTAGATATGTTCATTATTCGGTAAACCCCTATTACAATTTTACCGATCTAACAAACTTTGCATAATAAAAAGCTGAATATTGGCTCCTAATTTTTTTATTTGTTACTGAAAGTTTTATTTAGCAAGTTGATTATAAAAGTCACCATTCGCTTCAAATGAAATTGCATGCCACATCCAACTAACATTAAAATGGTAAATGTTTCTCAATATATTTTTTTCGTGTTTGTCAATAAAGCGTTGGGGAATATTTATAGACCAAATATATATTCCAGCAGGTCTATTCTCACTGAAGATTTCAAACAAGAATATATATAAATTTTTCCATTGGTGTTGTGGTTCTGTATGCGACTGTGAGAATAGAGATAAATTTAACATGGAGATCATATAAATGGGAAAAGAAATGAATGCTTCACTTATGTAGTTGCAATTCTATTTCAATGTATCAGATGAAACTAAAGACGATACTAGGATGCGAATCATGAAATGAATTTACACCAATGGAATGAATATGATATAAATATCTGTGACGGGCCGAGAGAAAGGTTGTGACTCAAAGGCAGGAAGCAAATCAACTGAGTAACTTTATTAAAGAACACTCTCCTTTATATACAAAACCTCAAGGCAACAGGAATTTTCATGTTCACAAGACAGACAATGTTAGAGAGGAAAAACGGAGACATGTTTATTCAGGTTCTTTTTAGTGCGAGGGAAGAGCGCAGATACAAGCATAATATATACAAAATAATTTAAGTACGATCGTGTGACACATGGTTGGTACATGGCTCCCCCCTTAAAAATGACATACTGTACATGTTAAATAGGGTGCCCTGATCTAGAGAGGCGAACTGTACGGGGGTAATTTGGCAGAAGATAAGCAGGTTTTAGACGATCGATGGAGACCCAGTCTTCTTTGCCACGAATGTTTAGTAGGAATGCTTTCGGACTGCGTCTGATCACATGGAAAGGGCCTGTGTAAGCGGTGGCTTGCTAGTGTCGTTGCGCAGGAAGACGTGCGTTGCAGAGTGAAGTTTGTTGGTATGTGATGCTTCGCTGGGGGCTTGTAAGTCTGGCGGCACGGAGTAAATTTTCCCATGACGTGACGTATGCGCTGGAGATCGTCGGAGGAGGTTGTCGAAGGAAAAAATTCGGCAGGGACAACCAACGGGTCTCCATACACCATTTCAGCTGCCGAGACATCGAGGGCGTCTTTAGGAGTGGTCCTTAGTCCCAGGAGGATCCAGGGAAGCTGAGTAAACCAGTTGGAATCCTTGCAGCGGGACATCAAAGCTGCTTTGAGGGTGAGATGAAAACGTTCAACCATTCCATTGGCAGCGCGGTTGTAGGCCGTTGTCTGATGTAGGGTGATGCCCAGGAGATTCGCTAATGATGTCCAAAATTGAGAGGTGAAAGTGGTTCCCCTGTCAGAAGTTATATGCTCAAGGATACCAAATCTTGCAATCCATCCAGAGTAAGGCAGATGTACATGAGGCGGACGTTGCAGTTTCCGTGGGAATGGCTTCAGGCCAACGAGTGGAGCGGTCGATGACGGTAAACAGGTAACGATGTTCTTGTGATGTGGGTAGGGGGCCTACAACGTCGATGTGAATGTGTGCGAAACGACGCTGAGGTTGAGGAAAGGTGCCCACTCCTGAATCTGTTTGTCGATGTACTTTGGAAGTTTGGCAAGAAGTACAGGCGCGGACCCAATCCTTAGCATCCTTAGAAATGCCGTGCCAAATGAACTTTGCCTTCAGCAGCTGTGCAGTAGAACGGCACGAGGGATGTGAAAGGCCGTGAATGAAATCAAACACCTATCGGCGCATGGGAGCAGGAATCCAAGGTCGCGGTCTGCCAGTACTGACATCACAGAGGAGGGTGGTGTTGGAGTCTTCGAGGGGAAAGTCTTCCCAACAGAGGGACGTGCAGGATGTCCTACATGCTTGATACTCTGGATCCTGTCGTTGGGCTTCAGCCAGGGCGTTGTAATCCAATCCCAGTTGAACGGCAGCCAACGTGTTTCTTGACAGGGCATCGGCAACGGGATTCATTTTCCCAGGGACGTATTGAAGGGTGCAATTGTATTCAGCCACGGCTGAGAGATGTCGGCGTTGACGGGCGGACCAGGCGTCAGACTGTCGAGTGAAGGCGTGCACCAGAGGCATGTGGTCTGTGCGAATGACGAAGGGCGTACCTTCTAAGAAATGGCGAAAGTGACGGACAGCCAAGTGCACCACCAGCAATTCTCGATCGAAGGTAGAATAACCCGATTCTGCCTTGGACAGTTTTCTGCTGAAGAAGGCCAATGGGCGGGGCGAGCCGTTGACCACCTGCTCGAGTACTGCACCAATAGCGATGTCGCTGGCATCGGTGGAGAGAAGGAGAGGGGCATGTGGGATAGGAAAAGTGAGAGCCGCAGCAGTTGATAGGGCCTTCTTTGCATTGCAGAAGGCTGCTTCTTGAAGGGGACCCCACTTCAGGTCCTTCGGCTTGCCCTTGAGGGAGGCGTAGAGGGGAGGAAGAGTGGCGGCAATGGCTGGCAGAAAACGGTGATAATAGTTGATCATGCCCAAGAATTCCTGCAGAGCTTTGACGGTCGAGGGCGCGGAGAAGTTCTGAACGGCGGCTACCTTCTCAGGTAGGGGATGGACTCCTTTAGGAGTGATGCGGTGCCCTAAGAACGACACTTCGTTGGCGCCAAAGGTACACTGGTCGTACCGGACTACAAGGCCGTTTTGTTGCAGGCAGTCGAGCACGATGCGCAGGTGACGGAGGTGTTCCTCTTTTGAGGAGGAGAACACAAGTATGTCGTCCACATAACATACACAGAAAGGGAGGTCCCCTAAGATGCCATCCATGAGACGTTGAAACGTGGCCCCAGCATTACGAAGGCCAAAACAGGAGTAATTGAAGGTGTATATACCAAACGGTGTGGTGATGGCAATCTTGGGGATGTCTTCTGGGTTCATAGGCACCTGATAATACCCCTTCAGGAGGTCGAGCGTAGAGAAAACCCTCGCTTTGTGCAGGTAGGAGGTCACCTCGGCAATGTTTGGGAGGGGGTAGTGATCCGGTTCTGTTTGCATGTTCAGGCGCCTCTAATCCCCGCACGGACGGAGGGAGCCGTCTTTCTTCAGAACGATGTGTAAGGGTGACGACCATGGGCTGGAGGCCTTTTGGCAAAGGCCCATTTCCTCCATTTCGGCGAATGTCTGTTTGGCGGCTGCCAATCGTTCTGGTGCCAGACGTCTGAATTTTGCGAAGACAAGGGGTCCCGTCGTCTTGACATGGTGATGAATACCGTGCTTGGCAGGAACCGTGGGCGTTTGGCGAAGTTCTGGACAGAAAACTTCCGGGTACGACGTGAGGAGGTGGGCGTAGGCATCCGTGGGTGCGCTAATGTGGAGAGCGAGGTTGAAGGGGGCGGGTTGAAGAGGCGTCGACAAGTACGAGTCTGCGTTGACCAATAGTCGGTGGGCGACATCGACCAGAAGGTGGAAATGAGAGAGGAAATCCACACCGAGGATTGGCAATGTGACGTCGGCAACGAGAAACTTCCAATTGAATTTACCGTTTCCGAACGATAATGTGAGGTTCTCGTAACCGTAGGTGGGTATCGCAGATCCGTTGGCAGCTACCAAGCGGACGTCGGCAGATGTAGACAGACTACGTCGTGTCTTGAAGAGTTTCCTTGGCAAAAGAGACCGACAAGCACCCGTGTCTACCAAAAATCGCACGCCTGTTCTTGCATCATGTCAAAAGAAAAGATTAGAAACACGGGAGACCACCGCCACGAGCGATGGCCTACTTACACGTTTTTTGGCCACTGAC
>NC_090733.1:155470922-155475922 GCF_036898095.1 Palaemon carinicauda | reverse complement strand
GAGTGAGTACACTTGTGTGACCCGATAAATATCCCGATTTAACGCGGATAACAAAAGGCTATCGAGTGCAATATGGCTACAAGTTTTCGTGAATAGTCGGTGATTAGTTTGAGGTCAGAAAACTGGGATAAAAACGTCGGCATAGGATAGTTATCTTGTGAATTACTAAAAATCTGATCAAGATGGCGCTCTATAATACAGGGAAAGCTTGGAGGGACATTGCTGCAATTAGCAAAATTAAATTCCATGAGTTGGCGAAACAAGAACTCGACCATCTGATTACAGAGGTCGCTAGTAACTCCAACCAGTGTAACGGAAAAATATTCGCAGACATATTGAAACATATGATCCAACAAACTGGAACAAATCTGCGGAAAACATCAGCAAAATAATAGAAGAAATTTCAAAGAAGATCCAATTGGTAAAGAGACTTATAAAGAAAGTCTACATCAATCAACACATTCCATCAAAGAACAATGAGAAGTCCAATATGTGGAATATGCTGATTGATGCATTGGGAAAAAGAATGCCAAAATGGTGCAATACATGTAAGATATGGTATTCCATTATTAATCCTCAACAACTGATCAGAAAATGCGATGCCTGTCATGTTCCAACACACCCTACATGTGCTGAAATACAGCAAAAAAATAAAAAAAATAGAGACAAAGGTATTCTGCTCAACATGCTTAGTCTGGATAGAAAATATAATTAAGGCGAGACTGAATCTGCAAATAGAAGAAGAAGAAGAAGAAGAAGAAGAAGAAGAAGAAGAAGAAGAAGTAGTAGTAGTAGTAGTAGTAGTAGTAGTAGTAGTAGTAGTAGTGTAAGGATGCAGAGGAAATCATTGATATAACTTGTGATACCATCCAACAACATACTTACGAAGAAATAAATTATCAGATGGAAACAAATAATAGACCCAAGAGACTCTACCCTGACCTCTTTTAGGAAAGAGCAAGAACAAGGAAAGAAAAGAAAAGAAAGATAGTCTGCAATTTGCTGAAGAGAGGGAATTGCAGATTTGGCGAAAGATGCTGCTACAAGCATCCAAAGATATGCCATAATTATGAAATATATGGTAAATGTGCGTATTTAGGCGGATATGGAGACGAAATGCAGAGATCTACATCCAAAAATATGCAAAAACCTAAAAGAAGGAAAAGGATGCAAATTCTGCAAAAAATGTCGATATATGCATCCTGCAACCATGGATGAAAGTAAGAAAACTCAGCAAACAGAAAAGAAAAATTATTGCAAAAAGGAAAAAAAAACAAGAAAAAAAAAAAAAAACAAGCCGAGTATATATCGCACTATGCCCATAAGGCCCCAAGATATGATGCCTTTCAACCCAAACATACACAATTAGAGCCCAACTATAAAGAATGAATCTATAATGCCAGGGGTTGGTGCAGATATGGTGATAATTGCAGGTATACACACAAAAATAAATATGAAGGTGAAAGAGCAAATGTAATAGAAAAGTTGGATTTTTTAATGACAGAATTCGTGGAAATGAAGAAAAGAACATCATATCAGAACAGGAAGGAAGCATGGGAAAATCCATATTACCAATATTAAATAATGGGGATGAAACACAAACCATAATAGTGATGAATGCACAGGGTTTAGTCACCAGTAACTCTAAAAGGAAAATAGAGTTCTTGGAACTAACCCAAATTGAAAAAATAGACATATTAAATATAAGTGAAACATGGTATTCCCAAGAGACTGGCAGTGATGACCAGATAAAGGGTTTCCAAACTTATAGATCAGACAGAACAAATAGGAATCAAGGGGGAACCGCAATATATGGAAGAGACATAAATCAAGGAAAAGTCTGTGAAAAATTCAGCAACACAGAATGTGAATTGATTGCGGTAGAATTTGAATTTGAAAAACTAGTGAATATTGTAGTTTACAGACCCCCAAATACTAAGGAGTTTGAAATAATAATAGAAAAATAGATGATATATGTAGAAACCATAAAGACTGGAATATACTCCTATCCGGAGATTTTAATTTTCCTTTCGTGGATTGAAAAGAACGGTTAGAAGAAAGTGGTTGTATATATAAATATAAAAAAGAGAGTAATAGTAGCGCAGAAGATAAAAGGCAATTTGAAAAGCTTCAAGATATGCTATTAGAACATAATATGCAACAAATAAACAACATTCCAACAAGGAAGGAAAATGTCCTAGATTTATTATTTGTGAATGAGGTGAATTATGTTAAAGAAATATTAGTGTATAACACGGGAATTTCAGACCACAATGTCATAGAATTAATAGTTCATTCCAAAGCAAGTGATCGCAGAGATAATCAAAGCAGAAAACGTTGGGAAGGATATGGAAAATATAATTTTTATAGTAAGAATATAAAATGGTCAGAAATAAATGAAGAACTGAATAAAGAATGGAAAAAATGTATTCGTAAGTGATAATATACAGGTAAATACGGACATACTGTACAAAATACTGGAGAAAATTGTTGAAAAATATGGACCGAAAAAAAACAATAAACAACAGACATGCATACCAAGAGACAGAAGGATCTTATTTCAGAAAATTAGAAAGTGGAAGAAAAATCTTGCAAAAGAAAATATGTATGGAAAATGATGGAAATAAAAAGTAAGATGGAAAATGCAGAACAAAAGATTATACAATCGAAAGAAAATGAAAACTACTATGCAAAAGAGATGAATTAAGGGAGATTAGAAATAGGCCCTCTAAGAATTGAAGGACGGTTAACGAATAAAAAAAAAAGGAAATATGTAACATATTAGCAGAAAAATATAAGAGTGAGTTCACGTCAAGAATTGCGAATGAGAAAAGTGAAACAGAAATGAGAGAAGAAAATGTTGAATATCTAATGGATATAGATATTAATGAAGCAGATATTGTCATTGTCAAGGCTATAAGCAAAATTAAAAATGGATCGGCAGCCGGACCAGATGGAGTTACAGTGATTTGGTTAAAAATAAACTGCACACACTGTCGCGAAGCCGCTTGTAATACTTCTAAGACAAAGTGTAGATATGAGCGAGAAATATGTTAAACATAAATTAGCTTATATAGCCCCTATTTTCAAAATTGGATCAAGACTAGAAGGCAAGCAATTATAGACCAGTTAGTCTAACATCACATATTATGGTAACATCACATATTATGATAGTGTGTGAGAGGGTAATAAAAAAAGAAAATAAAGAATCATTTGGTTAAAAATAATTTGCTTTATATAGGTCAACACGGTTTTGTGCCCGTAAAAAGTACACAAACCTAACTGATAGCACACTATGAAAACATATAAAAAAATAATATGAATGGAAATGACACAGATGTGATCTATCTAGATTTTGCAAAAGCCTTTGACAAGGTAGACCATAATATATTAGAGGAAAAAATGAGAAAGCATAGTATTGTGGGAAAGATAGGAAAATGGGTAAAAGAATTACTGCAAAACTGAAAACAGATAGTGGTTGCAAATGACAAGAAATCAGATAAAGATCAGGTAATATCTGGCGTGCCACAGGGTACGGTATTAGCTGCACTGCTGTTTGTTATTATGATCTCAGACATAGACTGTGATGGTAAAAACTCTGTAGTGAGAAGTTTCGCCGATGACACAAGAATAAGTAGAGAAGTTACTTGTTATGAAGATAGGAACTCACTACAAAGAGATCTAAACAAATTATATGATTGGGCGGAGATAAATAGGATGGTATTTAACTCCGATAAATTCGAATCAATAAATTATGGAAACAGAGAAGGAATAGTATATGCATACAAGGGACCTAGTAACGAGACAATCACAAACAAGGAAGCAATTAAAGACCTTGGTGTAAAGGTAAATAGGAATATGTTATGCAACGACCAAATAGCAACACTGTTGACTAAATGTAAAGTAAAAATGGGGATGTTATTCAGACACTTTAAAACAAGAAAAGCTGAACACATGATTATGCTTTACAAAACTTATGTACGTAGTACACTCGAGTACTGCAATGTGATATGGTACCCACATTACCAAAAGGATATTGCTCAAATAGAGAGTGTACAAAGGTCCTATACTGCTAGAATAGAAGAAGTTAAGGACCTTGACTACTGGGAAAAACTGCAATTTTTAAAACTATACAGTCTAGAAAGGAGAAGAGAACGCTACATGATAATACAAGCATGGAAGCAAATAGAAGGAATTACTGAAAACATCATGGAGCTAAAAATATCAGAAAGAGCAAGCCGAGGTAGATTAATAGTGCCAAAAACTATACCAGGAAAACTAAGGAAGGCGCACAGTTCATTAATCCACTACGCACCAGCATCGATAATGCAGCGACTATTTAATGTGTTGCCAGCTCATCTAAGAAACATATCAGGAGTGAGCGTAGATGTGTTTAATAATAAGCTCGATAAATACCTAAGATGCATCCCAGACCATCCAAGACTGGAAGATGCAAATTACACCGGAAGATATATTAGCATTTCTCTGGTGGATATACGAAGTGCCTCACACTGAGGAACCTGGGGGAACCCAAACATAGAATAAGGCAATAAGGTAAGGCTCTCTATCTCTCTACTGTAAATAAAAGTGTGTTTTGAATAGGGAATAATGTTTTTCATTGATAGAAGAGATATTTGCTTATATAAATCCATTATGAAAGTAACTATCAACAAAATTAATGAAATGTCAGCTAAGCTAAAGATTTATCACAAACCAGTTTGCAGTATAATTAAGAATTTCCTTTTACTAAAGAGAAAGAAACTTAGGTGCTTTTATTGGGGATTGATAGGTTCAGATACAATATGCCTACACCCTTCTTAAAGTTCATTTTAGAACTTTTCCATTATTTTTCATAATTTTTTAGATCTCTCGAATATTTCATAAATTTCTTACATTGAATCCGGGTAATGAATGTCTCAAGAGTCATATTTTTACAAACGACATATTATGAATAGGGATATTTTTATTTTGACCCCTTAAGGGCAATGCTAACTTTAGAT
>NC_090733.1:155429624-155465422 GCF_036898095.1 Palaemon carinicauda | reverse complement strand
CATACACACAAACACACACACACACACACATATATATATATATATATATATATATATATATATATATATATGTGTGTGTGTGTGTGTGTGTGTGTGTATTTACACGCTAAATTTTTCTACCCCCATTCAATTTTGTTGGAAACTACAACAAATATTAGAGGATGAAAAAAATAGCATTTGGCCAGAAATATTTATGCATGCAGTATTCATATTTCAATTTTGCTTTCATTCGCCAACAGTTCTTTGGTTATTCCAGATGTTTTCAAGATCTTAAAGTGAATATCAACGAATCTAAATCTATTTTGCAAGATCTTTTGTTACACTATTTCACCAATATTCTTCTTCACACCATTTCCTCACAACCAGTCACTTGCCAACGATAAACTCTGTTCAAAATGGTAGTTTGACCGAAGGCCATTACATCCTTTACCCCTTCGAGGGAGCTGCTCTCCTCTCCTCTTGTTAATGGGTCATAATTTTAGACGCCGCCCTAAAGGCTACTCAACCCCACGGTCTATATATACCAGGTCAGTCAACGCGCAGCTTAAGATGTGAATCACCCATACTGTGACGTCAAGCTTCCCCGTCTGACACACGTGGGTAAACAAAAAGGACCGTTGCCTTAGTTAGCTACCTATAGAGGTAACGTAAACAATAGGAGACGCTCTGTCCATTATCATTTTATTCATTCAATCATTCTGTCACTAATAATGCCAAGTAACTGCACAGTATTTGGCTGTTATAATAGACATGATAAAACTAAAAGCTCAAACATAAAATACAATCGCTTTCCAAAAGAAAAACCATACATAGACCAGTGGATACATGCATGTTGCCGTGCAGATAGAATTAACGTTGTGAATGCTACTGTTTGCTCGCTTTATTTTAAACCAGAAAGAGAAGTTTTTGTTTTCTCAGATGTTCCACATTTAATTAAATTAGTTAGAAATAATTTTATTGACTCCGGTTTTTTCCTCAAGACTGGAGAGTGTATTTCAGATGACGACATACGAGAAATGCTTAATAAAACCAAAGAAGAATATAGGCTTGCATATAAGATTAATAAAATGCATTCAACTGTAACAGGTCAACAAAGACAGCGCGTTAAATTAGCAGTTCAATTACTCTCTAGGTCATGTGCCAACTCATTAAAATATTCATGGGAAAAGGGACTGTTGGAGTGTCAAAACTGGAATCAAACATCTGATTTTATTCTTTTAATGAATGATTGGTTCGACATAATGAATTCTTCCTCCAGGTATGAAGAGTTTGGTAAAAGCAATGCTTTTGGTATTGATGTAGAAAAACAAACAGGTACACTGCTCAAGGTAATAGAGGTAATGAATACTATGAGAGTTAAAAATCCTAATACAAAAAGTCTTTTCAAGTTTCAGAAAGGAATAATTTTATCATGTAAATCTACCATTGCTTTGTTTGTTATGTTAAAAGGCTCTTATAGTATTGACTACCTACTTACACAAAGACTAAATCAAGATTGCCTTGAACATTTCTTTGGGTGTATAAGGCAAATGGATGGGCACTATGATCATCCTCATGCTGTGAACTTTAAATTTCGGCTAAAAAAATGTTACTAGGAAAGGAAATTAAAATATTAAGTGAAAAGTGTAATATCACCACTGTTGAAAAATCTCATGAATCAGCCAAAGACGATGAATCTATCACGAAAGAAAGGGCCTAGCGTTAGAAATATGCCTAACAACGCAGATATTCAGAAATTTAGATTTTTATTTAGAGAAAGATGCTTTAGACGAGGAAGAAGACCTTTTGAGAGCAAATAAAGAAATATATTGGGGGAGTAATTGAGGAAGAAGCTCTTAAATATATTGGTGGATATATTGTAAAGAAATTTTGTGTAAAATATCCTGAGTTAGGAAATAAGACTGAAGAAGTGCTAAGGAATGATACTTGGATAGCATGTGTTAATCGGGGGGAATTACATGCACCTTCTAGTCAGTTTTTTTCACAGTTGTTAATAATGCGGGAGATTTTTAATGCTGTACACGGGGAAGCTCTCATGGAGGGAAAACAATTGTTTTAAAAAGCTTTATTTAGAATTAAAACAGTCTGGTATTGAAGTTCCTGACGATGTTATTGATTTTTTTGTTAAGATATCGGTATATTTTCGAATGCGATATCTTAATAATTTGATAAAGTATAAAAAAACCTCATTGACTGTGTGATAGATCTACGTTCTTAATGGGTCTCGTCAACACTAAGCTCCTTCAGATGACGTAGGTGCGCAGAAGAGGCTTGAAATCGGTACGCTGTCTGGCTGACCTGGTATATCTGGACCGTGCTCAACCCTGTCACATCAGTGTCTACTTGTCTTCCTACTTTACTAAACTTCTGGCCTGGTTTCAATTGAAATTAAGTTAATATATGCGTATACACACACGCGTACACACATATATATATATATATATATATATATATATATATATATATTTTTGGGCTCAAGCCATGTCGTCCTGATGGAAGTTCCTATAGGGTAGCTTCCTAGGGTATATTACAACTACGGCGATATTCCCAGAGAATTTACCTTAAGGTACCAGAATTCTAACTCCTGGAGCGAGTATCCCTCGTGAAAGGGATATCACGACATATCAGAGGACGTATTCTAGACATGTCACATGGCAATCTACAACCTGGACAGAGATTTCGTCTCGTAGGAGGTGATTGACGAGATACGAATTCGGGAAAGAAAAAGGGGAGCCGCTCCCAAGGCTTCCCTATCCCCCGATTCGTATGCGTGCCTGGCGCCAATCCTGGCGCCATCTGTATTCCTTTTTGCGTAGCTTAACAACTCGGTGTTTTTTCCTGTTTTTCTCGCAAATCTTGGATTTATTCGACTTTTCATGGCTTCTTCGTCTTCGTCGGCCTCTGATAAGTTGAGTATAGTGTCTGTTATGTATAAATGTAGGCTCTTGGTAAAATTTCGAGTGATTAATAGGATTAATCTTTGATACAAGAGCCGTAGCCTACCAGAGGTGTCCTGGACACTGTCGCTCTCTAGGTATAAATTAGTTAGTCAGAGCGACATTCCTGGTTGTTTTGCTTTAATAAATTTTAGCTATTTAGCATTACATAGGATTTCCTTTCGTGCTTAGTATTATTTGGCGAAGTATTCGCCATTCTGGCCTACGCTAGGCCATGTAGCCTAGTCGTTTGGTCCTAGTACTTCATGCATGATTTTGGTTTTTCCGAGTGTAATTAAAATTTTATTGAAGCTTTAGGCTATATTTTATACATTTTAGACTGTGTGGAATATTTCCAAGATTGTATATGTGTGAGTTTCGGTGAATTAGGTAATCGATTCTCTTGGTGCCTAGGCTATTTGCTTATGGAGCCTTAGTATACTTTATCATACTCCCCGGTTGCTTTCTTTTCTTCGGAGAAGGTATGCAATCCCTTTCCCTCTGTTTAAGCCTTGGGCTTATCCCTAAGTGGTTCTTTCCGAATTTATTTTCGATAAAACTATACTAGGGTGTTACTGTACCTTCCTGTTCCTGTAGTTATGGTTCAAGAAGGACAGAACAACAGAGTTTTTAGTCTGAGTCTGTGTTGTCTGGCTTGAGGCAGAGTCCCCCTCGCTGACCTAACACATACAAAGGGAGCTTAGCTCCCTTAGGTCACTACCGAAGGTTTCTGTAGTTATGATTCCTTCTTTTGTGATCGACCAGACTAAGTCCTGTTGCTGTTCTCGGGGGAGGATAAGTTCTTCCCTTGGGAGTAGCAACGCCTTCCTTGCTTTGGTGCTCTGGAAGCTGGCAAGTATTGCTGGCCTTTTCCCTTAGATCTCCCTTAGGCTAAGATAAGTTCTTGGCTGCGGGTGATCTGTCACTAAAGCAAGGTTGGCAGGACCCTCTTGTCCCTTCCCCCTCTATCTCCGTAATGGCCTAGCCATTACTGTACTGTACCTTGCCGGCCGGCAGAGCTGGCCGGCAGGGGTCTTACTGTACTGTACGTCGTTCTACTTCTGGACCTAGTATAGGTTGGGATGTGGAATTGACTCAGCCCATTGCCGGCCGGCAGAGCTGCTGGCCGGCAAGGGTCTTATGTTTTCGAGTGCTGCCCGGACCTCTCTTGGTCCCTCATCCATGCCTGCCGGCAGAGCCGGACGGCATTGGTCAAGGAAGCCTGAATTAGTTTCTCCCCTTCCTTATATGCACTCTTTCGGTTGCCGGGCTTGGAGGTAGTGTACACTCTTATCCCGGCATCCATTCTATTTTCTTCTAGTGCTGTACCTGTCCCGGCTGCCGGCCTATGAGGCCGGCAGCCGGGCAGGTGTAGTTCTCTGGTTCTTTTGCTGCCGGCTGGCATCGGTCTTGTACCTTTGCCGGCCGGCTTATGTCAGTCCTTGTCTGCCGGTCACCAAGAGTGTGGCCGGCAGCTGGGTACTACCTTGTGTAGTTGCTGGCCGGCAGCCATTGCCGGCCAACACTGGCTGTTACCGGCCGGCAGTTGCTGCCGACCGGCACAGGCATTTGAACCAGAGTGCTGCCGCCCTATAGCTGTTAAGTAGTATACTTTAAAGCTAGTTGTGGTGTGTGCCGGCCGGCAAAGGCAGGCCGGCACACATCCTCCTATACTGTACTAGTATTCTTCTGTATAGCATATACAGTAAGAAGAAAACTATAGTAAAGGTTTTGGTACAGCACTGTATCTTCTAACACTATTGTGTTTTCTTGCACATCCCTTTGCTGTTGCCCTCAGATAGGAAGCTGAGTTCTTCCCTGTCTATTATCCAGGATTTTAAAATCATAGCTTAGGTGTGAGCTCCACCTTTTTCCTCTGGAAACCTTGCATTGGTTACTCTAGAAGAGATAAACCATTTTTTATTTTATTATCTGGAAGGCTGCAACAATGGGTTGTGAGGGAAACACAAGTGTGTGTCTTTCCTTTCTGAATTGTTATGCTATACTATGCATATCCAGTGATACATAGTTCACTTGATACTCATGGAAATTTCTTCTCTTTACAGAAGGACACTCCGAAGTGGGGAAGTGCTTTCTGCAATGTCAGCAGCAAGAACCTCTGCGGACATGAGTTTTGTAGGAGACACGCAGCATACGCTGTCTCCAAGGATGATCTCCGGTATTGGGACCCTCAGGTATGTACTGTGTGCACTAACCTGATTAATGAGACATTTAAATAGCTAGGAAGAAGCTTCGTACCTGGGTAAGGGGCTTCCAAAAGAACACTTCTGGCCCTTATCTTCCAAGTGAGAAGATGAGGGCGTATCTTTTCCCTAAGGCATCAGCTGATGCAGTGATTCCCCAGCCTCAAGAGTAGATCCCCTAAGTTCAGATCCAGGTGGATGCTGAAGTCGCGGTCGCGATGCAAGACATCCAGCTAAATGACAGGATATCTGATGTGGACGGGTGTCAGGAGGAAGACCTCCTGGCAGAAGCCCAGGATGAAGTTCAAGCCCCTCTACATCGGCCGGTCTCCCAGTAGAGCTGGGACAGGCCCTCTCTTCTATTGTTGGAATGATCCAACAAATGCAGAAGGAGAATCAGGAGAAGGCGGCTGCAATGGAACTGCGAATGCAGTGCCTTGCAGAATCACATGGGCCCCAGAAAAAGCTCAATGTGAAAGACCTTCCCTTGTGCTCAGATGCTAACCCATGGAGGTATGCTGAGCATATGCCGATGACGACTGGAAAGATCGTCATCTCGGATAAGCTGGGCTCAGTTCCCCTGGAGGGTGGAATTCTGGCCCAGCAAGGCATCATATCCGGACTGTTATGTCCGGCTGAGGAAGGAACCAGCTTCAAAGGAGGAGACAGAGCCGAAGGAGGTCATAGTGATGGACCATGCTAAGGCTCAAGCTGTACTTTCATCCTCGATGAAAAAGAGGGGCTTCTCTAACTCAAAGGTAGCTGCATTGAATAGGAAGCTCCCTTCCTTTGTGTCCTCGCCTACTAGAGCCTTCCCCCTTTTACAGAAAGGGTTTCTGGCTGTACTAAAAGCAATCGAGGCCGGCAAGTCTTGCCCCTCCCTAGAGGAGTGTAAACCCTTGTCGCTGGCCCTGCCTATGGACCACAAAGACTGGAGGACGTACATCTTACGTTCTCAGTGGGAAAGTTGGAGGCTGATATTGCCGGACGTCAGTTCGGCAAGGACCTCCCTAAGCTGTCTGACTTTCTTTTGCAAAGTGAGTTCGATACAAAAGAAAGACTGACTGCCTCAATGTCTCTTCAGACTACTCTCGAGACGATGGCAAGTGACCCCAAGGTCCATGAAATGTTCATGGTAGTGACAAAGCCTCATCTGGCCACAGTGACGAAGGACCTTTATGGCTTCGTCAAGGCAAGGAGAGCTTGTAGGGAGTTCGTGTTTACCTCGGCTACGGTGAGGCACGAGCTAAAGAAACTAATCTCCTCCAGCATTTGAGGAAAAGACCTTTTTCCCTACCGACTTGGTCAAAGAAGTTTTTGATAAAGCCGCCTTGGAGAATAGAAACCTTCTCCAGAAGTGGGGCCTGGCTATCAAAAGAAAGTCTTCCCCGGATGAGGGTCCTCAACCAAAGAGGAAGACTATGAGGACTAGGCTACCGTCTCGGCCAGCCAAGCCTCTTAGACAGCAACAGCAACTGCAATTGCCATTGCCCCCAGTGCCCCAGATCGTGGCACAAACCCCGACCACCTTTCAGTGGGTACCCCAGGCCGTGTCGACACAGTCCACGGCATTCACCCCAGCGTTCGAAGGGCAGTCTACTTCCTTTCGAGCAAAGCCTAGAGGAGCAGCCAGAGGCTCGTCTAGACGCCCCTCAAGGGGAAGGGGATTCAGGGGTGGTCGTGGTCAGGAAGGCAAGACCTCAGGACGGCAGTCCAAGTGAGGTGATACCGGTAGGAGGGAGACTTCTGAAATTTCGGGATCGGTGGACCTTCGATCCCTGGGCCCACAGCCTACTCAAGAATGGACTGGGCGGGAGCTGGTACAGCACTCCACCCCCGTACCTTCGGTTTTTCCAACACTCCACCCCCGTTATGGAGGAGTACGTTCAAGAACGGTTGGAGAAAAAGGGTGAAGCCCATCAATTTCTAAGGGAGGCTGTTTTGTGTTCCCAAGAAAGACTCGGAAAAGCTCAGAGTCATTCTGGACTTGTCGCCACTTAACAAGTTCATAGTGAATTGCAAATTCAAAATGCTAACACTGCAACACATAAGGACCTTACTGCCCAAGAGGGCATATTCCGTCTCTATAGACTTGTCAGACGCCTACTGGCACATTCCAATTAGCCATCGACTCTCCCCCTACCTAGGGTTCAGGCTACAACGAAGACTATACGCCTTCGGAGCCATGCCATTCGGGCTAAACATAGCCCCAAGGATTTTTAAGAAGCTTGCGAGCGTAGCTCTCAAACAATTTCGCCTAAAGGGAATTCAGGTAGTAGCCTACCTGGACGACTGGTTGGTGTGGGCAGCATCCGAGACAGAATGCTTGCAAGCTTCCAGTCAAGTGATCCAGTTCCTAGAGTACCTAGGCTTCAAGATCAACAGAAAAAGTCTCGACTTTCTCCATCTCAAAAGTTCCAGTGGCTAAGATCCACTGGGACCTTTTGTCACACCGTTTCTCCACCCCGGCGAAGAAAAGGAAGGAGATAGCGGGTTCTGTCAAGAGACTTCAAGATTCCGAAAGGATATCAAGACACGAGCAGGAGAGAGTACTGCGCTCTCTCCAGTTTGCTTCGGTGACAGACCCAGTGCTAAGAGCACAGCTAAAGGATGCAATCGGAGTTTGGAGAAGTTATGCATCAAACGCGTGAAGAGATCTGAGAAGACCAGCCGCTTCGGCTAAGTACTCTTCTCAGGCCTTGGTCCCAAGCCAGACATCTAAAGAAGTCAGGTTCTTCTTCAGCCACCTCCCCCGTCGGTGACGATTCACTCAGACGCCTCAAAGGAGGGATGGGGAGGTCACTCTCATCGGAAAAAAGTCCAGGGGACTTGGTCCAGGCTATTCAAGACCTTTCTCATAAAACTTTCTAGAAGCTAGGGCAGTGCTCCTTACCTTAAAGAAAGTCTCCCCGCGTCATTCGTTCCACATAAAGTGGTAATAGACAGCGAGGTAGTTGTAAGATACTTGAATCGACAAGGATCGAGGTCACCACCTCTCAACCAGGTGATGTTGGCCGTCTTCCGATTGGCGGAAAAGAAGAAGTGGTACCTGTCGGCAGTTCACCTTCAAGGAGTCCGCAATGTGACAGCGGACGCTCTATCCAGGTTCACACCGATAGAGTCGGAATGGTCCTTAGACGCAGGATCATTCTCCTTCATTTTGAATCAGTCCCAGAACTGCAGATAGACCTCTTTGCGACGAAAGACAACAAGAAGTTGCCCCTGTACGCACCCCGTACGAGGACCCCTTAGCGGAAGCAGTGGACGCGATGTCCCTCGACTGGAACAGATGGTCCAAGATTTATCTGTTCCCTCCTCACAACCTTCTGTTGAGGGTCCTCAACAAACTGAGATTCTTCAAAGGGTAGCGGCAATAGTGGCCCACAAGTGGCCGAACAGCTTGTGGTTCCTCCTGGCATTGGAACTGTAGCTGAAGTTTGTACCACTACCAGATCCAGTTCTGACCCAGCGAGTCCAGAAGTCAACTGTCTGCGCTTCATTACAGAAAACCCGGACCCTGCAGTTCATGATTTTCTCTCCCTAGCGGTGAGAAAGCGTTTCGGGATTTCGAAAGCCAGTATAGACTTCCTTTAGGAATATAAATGCAGATCTACTAGAAGGCAATATGAGTCATCTTGGAGAAAATGGGTGGCCTTTTGTCAAGGCGAAGATTCCGCAGGAGATCTTGACAGACTTCTGCTTATCTTTTTTCCCCACCTCCATGGTCAAGGGTTGGCAGCGAACACGATTTCAGCGTGTAAGTCTGCTTTGACAAGACCCATTCTATATGCCTTCCAGGTCGACCTAGGTAACGAGATCTTTAATAAAGTCCCGAAAGCCTGTGCTAGGCTCAGACCTTCAGCACCTCCAAAGCCCATTTCATGGTCTTTAGACAAGTTCTTCATTTCGCTTCTCTGTTGAGCAATGAAGAGTGTGCGTTAAAGGATTTGACACAAAAAGTTATTTTCCCATTTTGCACTCGCGTCCGGGGCCAGGGTTAGTGAGATTGTAGCCTCTCGAGAGAGGCAGGTCGTGTTCAGTTCCTGGATGGGGAAGAACTGAACCTGTTTCCAGATCCTACGTTTCTCGCCAAGAATGAGTTACCCACCAACAGGTGGGGTCCCTGGAGAATCTGCCCTCTGAAAGAAGATGCATCTCTATGTCCAGTAGAATGCCTAAAGGTCTATCTTCATAGAACTTCAGACTTCAAGGGTGGTCAACTATTCAGGGGAGAAACATCAGGCTCAAATTTATCTCTGAATCAACTCAGAGCGAAAATCACATATTTTATTCGCAGAGCGGATCCTGACAATACACCCGCAGGTCACGATCCGAGGAAAGTTGCCTCATTCTTAAATTTCTTTAATTGTATGGATTTTGAACATCTCCGTTCATACACTGGCTGGAAGTCTTCCAGAGTGTTCTTTCGCCACTATGCGAAGCAAGTAGAGGAACTAAAAGAGATCTGTGGTAGCAGTGGGTCGCGGTGTTAACCCTACTGTTTAACTCTGCGAGGAACAGTGGTCTTAATTGGGACGATTAATTCCAGGGTGAGTGTGTAGTTACATACTGTACTACAAACTAAGTGAGGGCACTGTGTTGCCCATCCAGACTGTTCCATTTCCGAAGGTGAACCTAGCATAAGTGCAGACATGTGTGCCGAGCGTTTCTAACGCTAATGTCATTGATTTGTAATACAGGCTTTTATGACTTTGATACCTCGGTATCTTAAAAGTGGCATCTAATGTTTTTTCTTTCAGACAAGCTCTGTTTACTATCATACTTATGCTTAAAGTTTTGGGTTATCCTCTTCTATATATATATATATATATATATATATATATATATATATATATATATATATATATATATATATATATATATATATAATTGTGGTTAACCTGTCTATTTATTGCCTGTCAATAATCTGGTTCTTGAGAACCTTGCGTCTCCTTCACCTGTGTCAATTTATTGGTATAATTGAGCATTCATTCTATGTACCTTATCTGGGATAATTCTAATAGAATTGTTCCTTTATGCAAGCTATGTTGCATTGGTTTTCCTCCTATGCGGATATAAAACCTTTGTCCAATACAAGTATTGTGCGGAAAACTGGTCGATATTTCATATTGACGCAGTGGTCCTTTACAAACTATGCTTTACTTAATATAGGGCGAGACCACTATATTAGCTTGCCTGGTATTCATACATAGATATATGTACTCTTCGAGACTTTTCCAGAGTCTAGTAGGACTCTTCCCTGTAGGGGGCAGGAAGCTCTAACATAGTTTATAGTTAGTTGAAAAGATGTATAACGGTAACATCTTAGGTCTCTAGGTCTAGTCGACCGGGAAAAAATTACCTCCGGGGAGTACGGCACGTTCTGAGAATCCACAGATACAGTAATGCTCTGGTACACTTCCATCAGGACGACATGGCTTGAGCCCAAAAAACGGATTTTGAGCGAAGCAAAAAATCTATTTTTGGGTGAGATGGCCATGTCGTCCTGATGGACCCGCCCTTGCCTTTCTAAGAAAGGGCTGTAGGACCCCTCCCTACATACAGTATCTGTAGCACCTCGTGTACGCTACAAGGAATACAGATGGCGCCAGGATTGGCGCCAGGCACACATACGAATCGGGGGATAGGGAAGCCTTGGGAGCGGCTCCCCTTTTTCTTTCCCGAATTCGTATCTCGTCAATCACCTCCTACGAGACGAAATTTCTGTCCAGGTTGTAGATTGCCATGTGACGTGTCTAGAATACGTCCTCTGATATGTCGCGATATCCCTTTCACGAGGGATACTCGCTCCAGGAGTTAGAATTCTGGTACCTTAAGGTAAATTCTCTGGGAATATCGCCGTAGTTGTAATATACCCTAGGAAGCTACCCTATAGGAACTTCCATCAGGACGACATGGCCATCTCACCCAAAAATAGATTTTTCGCTTCGCTCAAAATCCGTTATATATGTGTGTGTGTGTGTGTCTGTGTATGTATGTATGTATGTATGTGTGTGTGTATATATATATATATATATATATATATATATATATATATATATATATATATATATATATATATATATATATATACGTATGTGTGTATATACACGTTTGTCACTGAGCCATGGGAAGGTTCGTAATAAATGAAATTTACAATATACATTGCATGCTTCAGCGATAGGTCCACAATATACACACACACACACACACATATACTGTGTGTGTATATATATATAATGTGTGTGTGTGATCTCAAACATCAATTGGGGAATTTGCAACACTTCCAAAAGCCGTTTTATTCGTCCAAATTTTACTTCATACCTACAAAATAATACTGAACAAGTTCGAATTCCCATTTCGGTTGTCAGTGCGTTGTATTGGTAAGGAATATCAGGCAGGCAACGTTTGGTGTAGGCAAATCGAGCGCTTATACTCTCCCAAGTCCCACATACGGGCTAACTTAGCGCAAGAGCCCGTGGTTTGCATTTTTTTTTTTCATCGCTTAAGTCTATCTAATATGTATGTATGTATGCTTTTACTCGACTAATCCAATTTCCAAATATGAGACAACTGTAATTCCGGCTCATAGAGTCCGAGAAAACGCGAGGTGGTCCATAAGCCAATCAGAGCGGGGCCTGGGGCATCGCGCTAGGCCAATCAGAGGCGCCGTTGCCTATCAACCCAGTCACCTGACAAGGCGAGTCTGCTACTCAGTCTCTTTTAAAAGTTTGTTTACATTCGCTCGTTGAAAGATTGTTCCGTTATCAATCGCGTTTCGAAAGGAATACACTTCTCGTCATCGTGATATTTATGTTATTACGATGTCTTCAAGTGATAGTGACAGCGATGATGATCAAAAACCTCCCACGTCTGTTCGAATTATCCACGAAAAACGTATTTTCTATGGGTGTCGAAAATTTCAGTCATCTTGATGGCAACAGGTTTTAGAGGCGAAAGGGAGAAATTACTTCTCCATGAGTGATTTAGAAGCATTTGATGCTAGCTTTCGGGTTAAAGATTGCGTGAAATGTGATGATCTTGTTGGTCATGATGGTGACAATGGTGATGTTTGTATTCCTTTGTTATTACGTCATATAAATAAAAAAACTTCATGAAAAACCAACTCGTTGGCCTATTCATTCTAATGGTTGCGTTGCTGTTCGTGTGTGCTGGTGTGGATGATGATTATGATGGTATGGTTATTCAACTTAGAGTAAAAAGAAAGGGCAAACAAAAAAGAAAAGGCTCCAGTACTTAATTTTCAAGGAAGGGGAAAACGATTATTGCCAAATAAAATAGAAATCTAGGCCTATGTGACGAAAAAATGTGCCTGCAAGAAAAGTCGGACGTATTGTGGGACGAGAAAATTAGTGATTTTTTTTCCTCAATTACTGCGAAATAGGTGACATAGAATGTCAGAATAATTACTTGAATGCTTCTATCAGTGAAACAAACGTCAGGAGAAAGTACACGAAAAAAGTTGTTACAAATAGTGCTGTGAAATTTATATATACTATGAAGCATAACAGTGATTCTTTTGAGGTGTGCAGACTCTGGTTTTTGGTAGTGTTTATGGTACTGGGAAAAGAAAAGTGCTGCAGAAAAGAGCGTCTGCCATGACTGGGGTCACCCCAACTGACAGGAGAGGCAAGGGGCCTTTACCTGGTTCACCAAGAGCCTTGAAAGGCCTGAAAATCCAAGCTATGGAAGTTGACTTTTGCTCTGGCTAAAATATGTCTCATTTTGATGGATGCAAACGCAGACACAGACGAAGACGACGTGGATAACACACTTTTAACTTGAGGGCGACAGCGAGAGACCATTTTCACGGATGATGACGTCACCACTGACTAAAACGTCCCATTGCAATTCTGGCCCTCACAAATTTGACGACTTGGAACGGAATAGGATAATGGAATGGAGAATAACACTGGTGCACCTTTGCAGTCGTCAATGTAAGTGTTCCGATTAGATATTTGCGTAATGATGACTAGTCAAGAAAACTTTCAACTGTAAGCCTTCAATACTTTAAGAAAATAAAAGTTACTTCCCTTCTGTAATCGTCAACAAACTAGTCATCATTATACACTCAGTTTGTTACTATTGAATTTTTTATATTAATAATAGTTATTATTATTATTATTATTATTATTATTATTATTATTATTTTATTATTATTATTATTTCGGCATTTTATATGATTAAAAGTGTTTTAGGCTTCACTGTTCATCCGTCTAGTGATGACTAGTAATGATACCAATGAAAGAATCTTGCAATATGCAAGTCTTACCTACAATATTACTTACCTGGAATTGCAGGGGAAATTTTCGACCATTAAAACGTTTTTAGTCATCATTAGTCATCGATCTAGTTGTGACCAGTAATAACACCAATGGCAAATTCTTGCAATATGAGACATTCTTGCTTAAAAGAAATATTTACCGAGGTACTGTAGGAGGAATTTCAACTGATAAACGTGTTTTAGCCATCACTAGTCAATACTAGATATGTCAAACAATCATTGAATAGTAGCATATAATTTATATTGGCCCTGTATTACTATTTCCTGATAATAGAATGACGAAAAATTGAAATAATTTTGGAAAAACTAAAAAAAAACACCCAAAAATTATTTGCTAATCATCGCTATTCATCAGTATAAAGTATTTTTTTTTTTTTGACGGTCAAAGAAAAACCGAGTACACACAAACTTCTCTTTTTGTGGTTCAATGTATAATCTAGGTGCTTTCTGTGCTTTTTGAGTCCACACACACATATATATATGTATATATATATATATATATATATATATATATATATATATATATATATATATACATATATATATATATATATATATATATATATATATATATATATATATATATATATATATATATATATATATATTATATATATATATGTATATATATATATATATTATATATATATATTATATATATATATATATATATATATATTATATATATATATATATATATATATATATATATATATATAAGCAACATGACACTTAATATTTTTCCTAGATATGAAAGTGGGTGCCAGTCTCCCTTTCAAATGTTATGATTCTCGTGTCTAATCCAATATTTCTTGCCTATTTCTCAAGATAGTAAGGTTTGTTTTTACTGGAATAAGCACAGGTGTTACTTTGATTTTTTTTTTTTAACGCTGCTTAGACTATTACATCTATAACAAAAGGTATTTGTAAGGTTGTGTATAAGAGCATCTCTTTGATCTATTTTTGAGAGAGAGAGAGAGAGAGAGAGAGAGAGAGAGAGAGAGAGAGAGAGAGAGAGAGAGAGAGAGAGAGAGAGGTGAAACCTCTTGTCGACGTAAAAATAGACACAGGCTAAATGACGGGCATAGGCTAATCAATGAGCGAAAAGCGACATGTCCCAATATGAAAAAAAGAAAAGTATTGAAAGCTTGAATATCCCATAATGGTAGTAGGTTGGCCAGGGCATCAGCCACCTGTTGAGGTACTACACCTACAGAGTTATTGGTTCTTTTGACTAGCCAGACACTACTATATTGGATCCTTCCTTCTGGTTACGGCTCATTTTCCTATTCGTTGGCCTGGGCATCAGCCACCCGTTGTGATACTACCGCTACAGAGTTATTGGTTCCTTTGACTGGCCAGACACTACTACATTGGATCCTTCCTTCTGGTTACGGCTCATTTTCCTTTTGCCTAAAAATACACCTAATAGTCTGGCCTGTTCTTTCCACATTTCCTTCTGTCTTTATACACCTCACAACGCTGAAATTACCAGACAATTCGCTCACGACGTTAACCACTGCACTATAGTTATTCAGAGGCTACTTTCCTATTGGTAAGTTTAGTAGAGACTTTAGCCATGGTAAGAGGTATTCTAGGAGAACACTCCATAATGAAACCATTGTTCTCTAGGTTTGGGTAGTGCCATAGCCTCTACATCATGGTCTTCCACTGTCTTGGGGTAGAGTTCTCTTTGCTTGAGGGTACACTCAGGGAATCTATTCTTTCCTATTTCTCTTCCTCTTGTTTTTATAAAGTTCTCATAGTTTATATATGAAAGATTTTATTGGTGTAGTTTCTATTCTTTAAGCGTTTTATTTTGATTGTTAGTTGCTTCTCTTGTGGTTTATATATGTGTTTGCTTATATCCTTTCCTTTCTGAGTTTTTTTTTTTTTTTTTTTTTTTTTTTTTAGCCCTTGGGGTCATGGCATCCTGCTTCTCCGACTAGGGTTGTAGCTTAGACAGTACTGATAATAATAATAATAATAATAATAATAATAATAACAACAACAACAACAATCATGATGATGATGATTCCTATAATGTATATGATCCAGGTAATAACAAGCTTTTAATCATGGTTTATCTCGAGCTTTATGTAAGAAGGAGGTATCATATTCTTTTCATTTAATAGTCATTCCATTCCCCATATACGAGGCACAATAATATGACGTGAAAAGGTCTTATTTCAAACTCAAATCTAAGATGTGTAACACAATACCCCAAATACGTCAGGGTATTATCTCCGTCAGATAAGAGCTTCAAGAACATTTAAATTTAAGAGTTTTTTTTTGTCTTCCTGGCAGATGTTAACGATGATGTTTGTCAATTTTTTTCATGGCTTTAGTCTTATTTAAAAATTGATTTTTTTTTTAAAGTGACATAATTCAAATAAACTTTGACAATCTTTATTCGAATGGGAATGGTATACATTTGGTACTGATCGCTTAGACAAGGGAATACTAAACATTATTAACTTTTTAAAGGCTATGCTAATAAAGTCTGCAGACGTTCTTCAAACCACATGATTAATCTGTATATATCAATTTACATATACAAAGAAAATAATTATATTCTTGACTCATTCTCTATCATGTAATCTTACATGAATTTCATAACCCTCAATATATTGCTGATGAGGAAAAATAGTCTGTATTAATTATCTTTAGTTCACGTGTAATTTGGATTAATTTGATTTCAATTTCACTGAGAATTCAAGTTCTTAATGATTATGGGTAATTGCGATGGCTGTAACAAGATTCCCCGCCATGGGTAGCCGTACCATTCTCATCCCACTGAGAATAATGTGGCTGCAGTTGGAAATGGTAAAGCCATTATCTTAAGGAGATTTTCCTAATAAGATACTGAAGCAGCATCCTCTTTGATGAGATATTAGGGCTGGAGAATAATTATCCTTAATTTTTGTGTTCTTCATGTATATATTCTTCAAAATGAGATATTAGAAAAATGTTATGTTGGTTGCAAGTAATTTAATACATTAAAGAAACGTCCTTGCCGAGTGATCTCCAGATTGGAGTTCGAGTCCCGCTCAAACTCATTAGTTTCTTTAGTGGCTGCAACCTCACCGTCCTTGTGAACTAAGGATGGATGGTTTGGGGGAGCTTATAGGTCTACCTGGTGAGTCATCAGCAGCCACTGCCTCGCCCTCCCTGGTTCCAAATTGATTTTAGAGGAGGATTGGGCGCTAATCATATGTATATATGGTCAATCTCTTGTTCATTGTCCAGCTTGCTAGCAGAATGTCAACGTCCTTTGCCTCTGGCATTAATGAGCGACCTTTAAATAACTTCAAAGGAAAATTTTCATATTTCTCTTCAAAAGAAAGAAAAATATTGACATGAAATCTAGTTTTACAAATCTCAAAGCTACGACTCTCTCTTGGTGGGTGGAAAATAATTATCATTTATTTTTGTGTTATCTTTATGTATATATTCTTTCAAATTAGATATTTATGAAGTTTTATTATGTTGGTTGCAAGTCATGTATTATACATTAAATTTAAAAACATTGAAAGGAAAATGTTCCCATTTTTCTTAAAAAAGTAATCTATTTGAAATCTAGTTTCTCAAATTTCAAGGCTACGACTTTCACTTGATCGAAAGCGTCCAGTCAACTTGAAAATCTCAGAAGAAAAGACATAAAAGATAAGAAATAGACAAACATTCCATATGCTAGGGTTCCACCCATTTTGTACCGCTGGGAAACTTCTTGTATGATACAAGTGTTTTATTTATTTTTTTTTCTCAGTTTCACTTCCAAGTTCTTTATGACATTTCAAACCTTTTCTTTCCATTTATTTTATATTTTTAAAGGGCGTCTGTTTCTTTTAAGGTAGAATTTATTATTCCAAAATTGTCTCAAGAACTCGTTTGTTCTAGAACATACACTCAGAGACTCAGAGGAAAGAGAAATAGGTTACTGAGTTTTTCGAGGGAGAATGATATTTGCGAAGTTTATACTAGAATGTAATTTATGCTCTCATATTATATTGTCGAAGAGATGAAAAGCTGTATTGTATGTCACCCAAATATAATTTCTCAAATTTTAAATCTTAAAATGAATTCATGTTTAGCTCACTACCTATAATTGTGCACATGATTTTTTTATAGACGGAATAAAATGAGTTTTTTTCTATATTTGGTTTCCTATGTTGAATAATTACAAGAAATCTGAAATCTTTAAAGGCAAGAAAAACGTAATACAAATGTGATCTTTACATTTCTTGAATATAATCTTATTATGACAATCTTGTGCCCAATAACCAAGGAAAATGTTTTTGGCAGTTATATAAATGTATATGCTATATTTTACTCTAGAAACCTCTTATGTGTAAATTAAAAACTTCCACTTCAATTAATGATTGGCAAATGTTTTGTTTCATTTGCTTTAGAGACAGAGTTGAATATAAAGAATCGTTTATCTGGTTCGTCTTCAATTTTCTGTTAGAAATTATTGTGATACATTTTGCTTACTTATAGCTTTTGTTTCAAGTTCATTTATTTACTTAGGCTATTTGATTAATAACAAGTAATAATTCGATATTAAAATGCATTTGTGGCATGATATTTGAATGTAGGAGAGTGATAAAACTGATGTAAAAAGTCGAAGGTTATAGAAATTACTTTGGGACTGATTTACATAACTGACGTTGTTGTTTATTATTTATCTCTCTCTCTCTCTCTCTCTCTCTCTCTCTCTCTCTCTCTCTCTCTCTCTCTCTCTCTCTCTCTCTCTCTCTCTCACACACACCAATTAGGCAATCTCACCGTCTGGTGAGTGATATTGTTTATGCCACACATTTTACCCTTATGCCAGCGTAGCCATCTGATCTAAAATGCAATAAATTCATTGCCAGTAAAATAAGGAAATACATCTGGTGCTTATTACTATAAACATTTAGATTTATTAATGTAAGATGGCAGAGAAAATGGAATTTGGTACAATCAATTGCTATCTTTTTTATTGATTTAAAATAGATATCTACATTTACGTTGGTTCATATCCCGATTGATAAATCGATTGAACAGTAAATGATTAATTGAAATTAACTTTTCTTCGTAAATTTCTGGAATAAACACCATCATGGTTAATAATCGATTTAGAATATTTTATTGTTTTAATTATGTAACTTATATAACCCAATTTGAAAAACTAATAAATTTATTCATAATTCTTTATATTCGAAAATTAATCAATAAACATTTTTTGTTACATTTACAGGAATACCATTTTATTTCTATCTAGTCTATTGCCCGGTCAGGTTGAACATTTATACACCTTGCGCCGCCAACGGCCTGTAGTAATTTCATTTTTATTAACCAAACGTATCCTTTAAAGGGTCCTTTAAGTCAGATGCTGATCCTGCACTGGCGTAACACCGTCCAGCCCGAACTATAATTCCCCTAGTGAGATCACAAGGGTGATAGTAAAACTGTTTTATGGTGGCCATTACATCCAGACGCCAGTATTTGGAAATCCTACATCGCCTTATTTCTACTGAGATGTGGTCAGGAAAACGCTATTTTCATCTCTTTCTTGAGTTCACTGTCTCTTTCAATGACTTTTCTTGGTTTGAATTCTTAATAATATTTGCAATGTTCTCTTTAATTGATTCCAACACACCACATGCACTCACTGCAAAGCCTCTGATGTTTACAACGCTTCCAAATGGCTCAAATCTCTAGAAGCTCTTTCCTCGAGCAGCCTTACCTATACCAACATTTGCAATGTTCTATTTAATTAATTTTAATCTATATCAACATTAGCATTGTTCTCTTTAATTGATTTGAATCTGTATCAACATTAGCATTGGTCTCTTTAATTGATTTGAATCTATATGAACATTAGCATTGTTTTCTTTAATTGATTTGAATCTATGTCAACATTAGCATTGTTCTCTTTAATTGATTTGAATCTATATCAACATTTTCCTATCTTTATGGATTTGAAACTGCATCAACATTTTCCAATTTCTCTTATCTTGATTAGAATCTATAACAACATTAGCAATGTTCTCTTTAATTGTTTTAAATCTATATAAACATTTTCAATGTTCTCTTGAATTGATTGGGATCCATATCAGTATTTTCAATGTTCTTTTTAATTGATTGAAATATATATCAACATTTTCAATATTCTGTTTAGTTGACTTGAATCTATATCAACATTTGCAATACATATGCATACATTATGGTGAAACAATGATACCAAATACACACATTACAATTCATTGTTCTCTTCGACTACGGGTCCGGAATACTGATATCTAGAATTGCCTTTTTTTTTTTTAGATAGTGAATCATTGCAGATGTAGACAGCTAAAGTTTTAGCATCGGCAATAGTCTCTATTGTTCATTGATGGTAGCGATTATACAGTATACCTTAATGTTGTAAAAGGGTTTGTGTATGATCTAGAAATAGATGCATTTGTTGTTGCTGCATGGCGTTGAATTGCTTAGATAAAATTATATTATGATTATTCTTGGGAAAAGATACAAGAATCATTTTTTTTTAATAAAAATCCCCCAAGAAAATATATGGCAATTAATCTTCCTGAAGAAATCAATAAAAAGCAAAGAGAAAGGATTAAAAATAATTGGGCTTTCCTGAAAGAACATACTTATCAACCCTGTCTATAGAAAACCAAATTGGTTATATTTCGGATATTTGCGAAATGTTTTCTTTTTCTACATAGGCGCACACGGACACGCACAAGCTCCCTTGCTTAAACACACGCTATATATATATATATGTATATATATATATATATATATATATATATATATATATATATATATATATATATATATATATATATATATATATATATATATATATATATATATATATATATATATATATATATATATATATATATATATATATATATATATATATATATATATATATATATATATATATATATATATATATATATATATATTCATATATGTACTGTATATATGTGCGTGTGTTTGAATGAGATCATGGTGAGGGGTAAATTGAGAAGGTTTGGTCATGCTCTTCGCACCCCCCGAGAAAGATTAGTTCACGAAATATTTAACTGGGCTCCACAAGGTACTAGAAGAGTTGGAAGATCCAGGCCTACATGTCTGAGGATTAAGAAGGGTGAAGTAGGAGAAGTATTGAATTTAAAGCTTAAGATAGAGGTGACTGGTGAAATCTAATCGATATATATATATATATATATATATATATATATATATATATATATATATATATATATATATATATATATATATATATCCAGACACTTGCTCTTTTTAATATACGGGAGATATAGTTCTCTCACAAAGGATATGTTTTTTCTTTTATTTCTTAAATCTAAGGAATTTCATTATCCGGATTATATTAATATCAGTCAAGTTCCAAACCCTAATCAGATATCATTCTAGAAACTGATATCGTAGGAATGAAATTTGATAACAGCTTGTGCCTTTTAAATTTAAATAGATATGTGATATGGGTTCTCTCTCTCTCTCTCTCTCTCTCTCTCTCTCTCTCTCTCTCTCTCTCTCTCTCTCTCTCTCTCTCTCTCTCTCTCTCTCTTTTTGTCTCAATTTTGAAGTTGTGAATGTGAAAAAACCTCATATTATTACTTTTACATGTGAATATACATAAAGAATCTGCTCACTTTTTTACTTAACTTTTTATTTAAATTGTAATTGCTGAGTATCCTATTGTTGCGTCATGGCTAATGAACGGTCCCCTAGGTCCCAGTGGTGGACCTTCTGTCCCTAGATCATAAATTTCCCTATGAAAATTCTTTAATGCATGCCAGGTTAGTTGGGTTATAAATAGATACATGTATACATTTATTACCTCCGCCATCGAAGTTGCAAGGTGGTTATGTTGTTCGCCCCTGTTTGCCCGTTGTTTGTTTGTGAACGACTTCCTGGTCACAATTCTACTTATAGAGTAGTGAAATTTTCTAAGATTTTTGTTTTGTTGAGACGTGGAAGTGATTCAATTCTAAAAGTCCTAGGTCAAATGTCAAGGTCAGGGCCGAGCAAAAGGTCTATGGTGGAGGTCTGCACTCTCAGGCAGATTTTCTAGTATTTCTAGTTAGACATAATTAAAGGATTTTGGTCATGATTTATAGTAAGGGACGTATGTCAAGCTTTAATGAATAGAAATTGCATATAGGAAAATTTCTATCTTTTAATGGTCTCAAATTTTTTCATGACTATTTACGGTTTGATGTAAAAAATATATAACTTCAAATTCAATTTTTAATACCGGTACTTAGTATATCACAAATATTAGAAGGGTACAAATAGGCCCAATTTCTTTTTAAGATTGTCAACATTAATAGTAGGTTACGTTTAAAGGAATCCAGTAGATCCAATACATAACCAATATACAGTATTAGAGTTTAGAAAAACACGTTTATATATTTTCGATTAATTGACGAGTGCTTTATTCAAGGCCAACTTATGCCTGAAACAGAAACGTTTCTTCGTTAGTTTATGAAACCTTAGTTTCTATGACATGCTTATAATAGCCAACGCTTTTATTTTACTGAACTTATGTATTTTAACTATGAAACAAAATTAGTGTATCAAGTAACTATACAGTATACACAGTAAAGAATTTTCATGACGTATGCAACATATATATAAGTGGAGTACTAATAGGTATAGATCATCTTATAGATTGTGCTGTGGCCTTTGATGTGATACTTAAATACTGTAATTTTATCCGGTATAAAGTATACTCATGAGAAATAACATGTTTCGGCGCGGTAATTATTATGAATTTAAGAGGATTATCAGATAGTATAAGATTCGCATTTACTTATACAACAATTATTATTATTGTTGTTGTTGTTGTTGTTGTTGTTGTTGTTGTTATTAATATTATTATAATTATATCAACAGCAATACATCATACAGATTAAGAAAACAAATGCAGGAAATATCATAGACATAGTGATAGAAATGATACTTAGATTGTATAGTCCATTTCTTTTAGCGAGGCAGATTTGCACCGACTCGAAGCGGTGCCCTTTTACCTCAGAAAAGTTACCTGATCGCTGATTGGTTGGACAAGATAATTCTAACCAATCAGCGATCTTGACTACTTTTCCGAGCTTAAAGGGCACCGCTGCAAGTCGGTGCAAATCTGCCTCGCTAAAAAAAATTGACTATAGATATAAAAGTATAAAAAAAATATTCTGAAAAAGGGAATGAGTTTCTCCTTGCCAATTGTTTTACACGTCCGCATATATAATATATATATATATATATATATATATATATATATATATATATATATATATATATATATATATATATATATATATATATATATATATATATATATATATATATACATATATATTTTATATCTGTGGATGCATTAGATTATTTCCTTCTGTTGCTAAGTCAGTGAGGAAATCATGATCTCTGGGACACATTGTTAAAGGAATGTTTAAAGAAAAAAACAAAACTTTTTTTAAATGGTTCACCAGATAGAAATTAGTTTCATGGTTTCCTTGTTATCGACATTTTCTTTTTTTTGTCATGCAGAAAAAAAATATTTTGAAAACATTTAGATAAAGGATATCTTTAACTATGATTCCAGAACGCATTTGATATTGTTATAACACGTGCAAACTCGTCATTTCTCGCAGAAAACCAACCAGTAGGGGTTGACTAATGCACTGTAATTGTTTAGACTTAGGGGCTACTTTCCTCTTGGTAGGGGTGGAAGAGAATCTAGCTATGATAAGCAGCTCTTCTTGGAGGAATCTCCAAAATTTAACAATAATTCTCTTGTCTTAGGCAGTAGTGTTTTAGCCTCTGTACCATGGTCTTCCACTGTCTTGAGTTAGAGTTCTCTTATTTGAGGGTACACCCAGGCACACTAATCTGTATCCTTATTTTCTTTCCCCACTGGGCTATTTTTCCTGTTGGAGCCCTTGGGCTTATAGTATCCTGCTTTTCCGACTAGGGCTGTAGCGTAGCTAGTAATGATAATAATAATAACTAGCTGAACTTGGGCGCATATTGTTTATGAGATTGTCCCTCGTTGACGAAGCCCACTATCATGCAGTTCAAAGTAATGTTGCTACATTTAACAGCATATTTAAGAAGGCTACATGATAGCTGTGTCTTTTTCATTGTAGATATTACCATGGAATTCGGCAGGAACAGAGAAACTACATTTCCCATCAATCCCTGAAATTTCCTCCACCGCCAAAACTAACCATTCAACCCATACCCAAATTAGCGTTTGCTGTGGCTTTTCTATAGCAGATATCAACAGAAAAAATTGGTATTGACAAAGTAATTATCAATCTCATAAATCCCTGAAAATTTCATTCAGATATGTATTTTACGAGAAAATTAAGGCGCCGTCGAAAATCGGCCTCCCGCGGATATCGAAAAATAACTACTGTGACGTTTCTATGGCATGCATCAATACAATAATTGGTATGAATGTAATTCAAATAACACCCATCAAACTATGTGGAAATAATTTGGATATCTGTAAAACTCACTGAATATTTTAGCTAAAAGTCGTCGCTTACGAACAAAAGTGACAGACGGGACATGTTTATAGCAGGTATGAACTTGAAAATTAGCAGAAACAAAGCTATATATATATATATATATATATATAGATATATAGATATAGATAGATATATATGTATATATATATAATGTATAAATATATAAATGTATATATATATATATATATATGTATATATATATATATATATATATATATATATATATATATATATATATATATATATATATATATATATATATATATATATATATGTGTGTGTGTGTGTGTAAATGCTCCCTTGAAAATACATTTGAATATATTTATTTGTATAGGAGTTACTGATTCAGCCGCGAAAAATATCATCTGCACCCCCCCCCCCACCCAGCTCCGAAATCTATGGTTAGGGAATGACTGGGCTACGGAGTGGTTGAGATTTCCTCAAAATAGATTTTGGCATTTCTTATAAGGTCACTCACCTCGTTCGCGACAATAAAAGCAGGAGCTACATTTTCATTATTGCAAATGCATCCATCCAGCTTCATTCTTGGGTTACGCTAATTACAAAATATACCAAAAGAGCAACGATAAAAAAGAATATAAAAAATGAAATTTTTTAAGGATTCAACTGTGAAAAGCTGAGAGTCACTACTGGATTTAAAGCCTAATTTATTACTGAAGTTTAAAGCACTCGTCCCAGACGGAATAAAAAATTCCGCAGCCAAATATTTGAGTTAGATCAGGTCCTGTGTGCATTTTGCAGGGAACCCGAGAAAATTCAATAAGAACATTTCTGAATATATGCATGCGGTGATGGAATGGAAAATGGCCTGGTGACACGGAATGAAGGTCAAAATCTAATTTTGAGTTCCAATTTTGCTTTTGAGCGGTATGATGAATTGCCAATCAATTAGCGCTCCAAATATTGTAATTACGGTATTTCGCCTTTCTTCAGTGACATGACATCTTGTAAAAATATGAGAATTAAATTAGATTCATGAAAAGTCTATAGGACTGTTTCAGATAGTCTTGCTATCGCGGCTTAACACTGAATCCAAATCCAAATTCGTTATTATAAGGAATTAATTTTGGTTGTAACGTGGATTCACCTGTGATGTTTTTCCTGCCATACTTTCTTTGAATTTATACAATTTTGGCGGATCATTTTTTACCTTATTTATGGCATTTAGTGGGAAAAGAAAGTTGCTTCACTATTCAGTGGAAACGAATATTAATACGATTCATGTTCTCTTTTTGTTTTTACTGTATTCATGTGTCATTCTGATTACATGTTCATCTTCCCCAGAAATCAAACATACACATACACACACCACATACAGTATACACACACACACACACTATATATATATATATATATATATATATATATATATATATATATATATATATATATATATATATATATATATACCCACAGACATACACACACACACACACACATATATATATATATATATATATATATATATATATATGTATATATATTATATATATATATATATATATATATATATATATGCACACACACACACATATATATATGTGTGTGATTATATATATATATATATGTATATATATATATATATATATATATATATATATATATATATATATATATATATATATATATATATATATATATATATATATATATATATATATGCCCACACACACACATATATATATATATATGTGTGTGATTATATATACATATATATATATATTTATATTTATACATGTATATATATATATATATATATATATATATATATATATATATATATATATATATATGTATAAATATGTGTGTGTGTGTTTATGGATACTTGGGGAACCAGACCTAGGTTTTACATAACCGAAAAAAAAAACATCTACATTATCTATAACTAGACCAAAAAAATCAATTATAACTAAACATTCTGTACCATTTATTGTTAAGTATAATAAGTGGGAACTTAGTGAAAAGAAAAGCTTAGTTTTTTAAATCCCCGTTAGTTTCTATTGAGTATAATTAGGTGAGGAGAAATCTATAGCAAAATCAGTTTAAATAAAAGGTATGTCTTATATAAGACAAGTAATATTGATTGGCGTTAATCAGCGACATAACTATTGGACTGTTTTGCCAAGTTGTTGACGATAAGCATCACTCGTCCAATCGTGATAAAGGCAATGAAAGTGAAGGGATTGCCAGCTATTGATCGACTAGGTAAAGGTTAAACGTCGTTGCATGTAATCGAAAACTTGTGTTACGGGTTTTTCATGATCAGTGATTATGTAAATGTATAAGTTCATGCATGATGAAGGACTTACCTTGCTTTTGCCCATGATCTGTCCTGCATTGGTTCGTTGCAAAATGAAATCTAGTTTTCTCTAGGAGTTTTCATTCTTCCGTTTCCTGTTTTTTTTTATTTTTTATCACAAATATTTGCATCAATATGATCAAATAAAAACATTCATGGTTTTTCAAACAGAAACTGAATTATTTTTCTTCAATTTCTTTATTTGAAGCATTTTGCAATAAACCGTATTTTTTCAAAGCAATTAAATGAAGAACTAACGTCATAATTGACCATAAAGCTGAAAGGATCTTGATAAAGAATTTTAGGTACAAATTATATTTAATTCCGTGAGGCATATTCGTTGGTTGTAAGATCACTGAATGTTTACGCATATTTTGACGCTCATGATAAAAACACCTTGGAATCAATAATGCGTAAGATTGGTGGAGTATTATTAATTAAAAAAAGAGATTAGAATATTTTTTTTTTTTGTGTGTGTGTACTATGACAACAATAGCATACAACACATTCTAGTTTTCAATTTCAATTCGAACGATTGACATATCCATGGCAAATCCTTGTCCTTCACGGTGTTTTGATTAAAAGGCATATTATAGTATTTCCAATTACACTGTACGTTACAGAAGTGGTTATTTCATATCTATTGCTCATTGAACCTCTCAGTAATAACTCAAAGGTTAATAACAGTTTTGAACATATATTCTGTAACTATGAATTCGGAATGAAAATCCATTTCAACCGACTGAATAATTTCTCCCTTGCATTTACATAGTTCATATAGATTAGGATTTGTTTGGAAGATCTCGGACAATAGCTGTAACGTATGTATGTGTAATGATTAGAATAGTTAATATTACATGTTTAAAACAAATGACGTAATATGTCATGTTGGTTGAAGGAGCTAACCCTGGGATTTGCTGTAGTCATTCAAATCGTAAACCGGACATACAATGCAAACCTCAGCAATTTGACATTCTTCTTAACGTCAACACATTGTCTCAAGCGTGTGAAAGTTTGTGACGTCACCGGATGCAGGTGTCTTCCGAGTTTGTGACGTGTCTAAAATAAACTAAGCATACGATATCGGTGATATCGATAATTTAGGCAGTTCATATCTATACTTCACCAGAATTGGTCATCTGGACCAACCCAGCTTCCTCCAGTGATGGAGATGTTTAACTCTGTTGTTTTTATAGAATAAATACTTAAAAACTATTAAGATGTATTCAGTTATCCATTTACATACATCTGAAACAACTCATACTCAATGTGTGCTTATAACAGTAGCACGCCAATAAATGGTGGCAGCAATTAAACTCTAAGACAGCGGTTAAACTCTAAGAATTAGAGAAAAATCTTCAAGACTTCAAAATAATAGCTGTAAAACCAGAGAAATATCTTCAAGACTTCAACATAAAAGCTGTAAAACCAGAGAAAGATCTTCAAGACTTCAACATAAAAGCTATAAAACCTGAGAAAGATCTTCAAGAACTCAACATTATCTACAAGAATCTACAATTTTGACTAAGTATTATAGTCCAACGAAACAGCTAACATCAACAAATGTTAGAATACAACCTGAATCTTCAATCAACATCCTAGGAAACCCAAGGACTGGCGTTCAACAATTGCAAAACATATCCAGGAAGAACTACATTCAACAAGAAACTAGAACGAGACATCGCTAACAAAACATCAAGAGAGAGAGAGAGAGAGAGAGAGAGAGGACGTGTCGACTTCATATATAAGCTAAGTACAGATATTTTGAATTCATTCCAGTTTGGGCAGTGAAGTGTAGTAATCACAATTCGTTAGTCGATTATTACTGGGGTGAGTGAATTGCTAATCTTTGTTATAGGAAACTCCGAATTCTCATTTAGAATTTTTCTTTCTTTGTGCTAATTCCTTTTTCTTTCAGAAATTCTTGGGGAAATGTTTTGGGATTAGTAACATTGTTGGGGGAATTTTATTATACATATGCGTTTACGCAGTGGGCGTCTGTACTCATATAGATATTTTGATAGAATTGCAAGGGGTCAAAGAGATAGAAAAAAAAAAATACAGCAGTCATGGCTCCTCCTGTCAGCCTTACCCCTGGACCTAGTGGTGTAGGCCAGACTAATCCTCCTCCAATTGTGACGCTTGTAAATGCCAGGTCAGCAATCCTTCCTTTTCAAGGTCGGGTCAACGGGTTCTTGCCACAAAATGTGGAGTCATGGATTTCATCCGTTGATGCCCATTTAAATGCCAAACAAATCGTAGACCCTTTTGTATAATTACAAGAAGCTAAAAGTTTTATAGATTTTTCTAAGGGGGATGCGAGTGCATATTTAAGAGGTGTTTCATTTCAAGAAGCAGTTACTTGGGATGATTTCAAAGTTAGGTTACGCGCGATCTATGGGGGTGAGGAAGCCTTGGATGTAGTGTTAACGTTACGAAATACACTTAATCAAGCCACTATGAATCGGCTTAATGTTATTGAGAGAGCAGCTCTCATAGCTGATAGGCTTAACGAATATCAGGACATTTTAGGTAATTCCACTTGGGTTACTAACGATAACATCTCGGTGAAAGATTTTTTACGATTAATGTATTTAACTTGCATGACACTTATGTTGCCTGAAGCTTTAGTGCGGTGTTTTGATAAGAAGTTAACGCCTGCAAGTACGGAATTGGATGTCCATAAACAGATAAAGAAACACATGTCCAAGTGTCCAGATCTCGATCCCGTGTTAACTCAAGTTTTTGCAAAGAATGAAACAAAACCACAAACAGTGAACGTAGTTAACAGTCCAGTAGCGGGAGTGACGTGTTACAACTGCAAACGTCAAGGTCACATAAGCGCAGACTGTAGAACAAAATTTTGCTCAATTCACAACACTGCAACGCATTCTTATAGTCAATGTTACTCGCGTAAGACACAACAATATCCCAGAAATACACAGTCAATTCCACAGTCAGTTCCATATGGAAATAAAAGAAAAATCCTCATTTTAACAATAAGAAGAATCAACCAAATGTCAATGCGGTTCAGAGTCCGAAACAAACAAACACTTCTTCAAATATCGCTGAGCCTGGGCCGTCAAACCAGACCTCGCAAGGTCAGACTAATTTTCAGAATGTGCAGAGCAAAGCAAATACCACATAGTTAACTCTAGAGGGGAAGAGAGTGATGTTGGGTCAAGGTCATTCATGTCAACATCAATAGTATTGAATAATCAATTTAATGTTTTATCAGATATTTGTGAGACAATAGATTTTCCTATGAAACACACGGCCGAATTAAGTAAAACAGTGCATGCTCCCGTAGATTTGCAACGAATTCATACAATAATAAGCCAAAATGAGTTACGGCCAACCTTATATGCTGTAAATTTAGAACACAAATCCTTTACGTTATTTTTTGACTCTGGTAGTCCACGTAATATTATGGATTTGAAGACACATCATTTGTTGTTTTCGAACTTTCCGATTGAAAAATCAGGAATTAGACTTTCAGGTATAGGAAATAATGAATTAAACATCATAGGCATAACTCATATTCAGTTCAGAGTCGGTAATCGCACGTTTGCCGATACATTTGTTGTTGTAAAAAACATTAATATGTATCCAGCTGTAATTATAGGATACCCATCTATGGGAAATCAAAACATTATCTTAGCTCCTGCCAAGCACGGCGTGTATATCAAAGGGAAATTATATAAGTCTTCTAATACCTTAAAATCAGTTTTGGATAAAAAGGAGACGAAAAATGTAACCGTAACGTACGTTGAAGAACCAATAACTTGTCTCACTAATAAAGAAATAATATACGCGACCCAGCAGAATTCTCGTTCACCCGTAATATCATCTTGCACGCAATCTATCGAACCAAACATACCTTCGAATTTAATAGTGTAAATAAAGAAAACACTACCGGGATCTGAAATATTAATCCTTTCCGATACTTTGAAAACTAACGGATTGTCTGTCACACAAGCTATTTGTACAGTAGGCTCACATCAGCAATGTAATATCGAAGTATGTAATCATTTAAATAACACTTTAGTAATTCACAAAAATCAACATATCTTGGATGTAGAAGTTTATAAACATCGTATTCTTACCGTTGCTGAAATCAATCACTCTCAATCAGTTGCGGATGAATCCCTTTTGCGATCTATTAAAAATAAAATCAGTAAGGACATTCAAGACGAAGAAATTCAGCAGAAAATTTTTGAACTTTTAACTAAATATCAAGATGTCTTTTCCACTACGGATGGATCCTTAGGAAAAACAGATGTGATCGAGCATCAAATAAGGTTAAAGGACAAGCAGAAAATTATATATGTACCCTCGTACAGACTCCCTATGAAATCCCAGAATGAAATAAATGATGAAGTAGGTAAAATGTTAGAGGAAGGAGTCATTAGAAAATCAAACAGCCCTTATAATTTTCCTTTAATAGTTGTACCGAAAAAAGATCGAACATGGCGTATCTGCGTCGACTTTCGTCGTCTAAATGAGGAAACGATCCCTGATCGATTCCCAGTGCCATGTACTGACGATATTTTGTCTTTGTTAGGTCAGAATAAATATTTTACCAGTTTGGACTTACTTAAAGGCTTTCACCAGATATCATTAGAAGAAGATAGTATCCCATACACAGCCTTCAGCACAGCCAGGGGACATTATGAATTTTTACGGATGCCTTTTGGTTTACGTTGTGCTCCTATAACATTTACAAGAATGATTAACATAGTGTTTGGAGACTTGTTAGGGGATATATTGCATGCCTATATGGATGATCTTGTAATCTTTTCCAACACCTTAGAAGAACATCTACGTAAGTTAGAACTAGTACTACAGAGATTAAGACAACATAACGTAAGGGTAAAGATTAGTAAGTGTGAGTTTTTCAAAACAGAATTAATATATTTGGGTTTCATGGTGTCAAGCCAAGGTCTTAAAGTAGTCCATGATAAGGTGTCGGCTATACGTAATTTTCCCATACCTACTAATGTCAAGGGAATACAGCAATTTCTGGGTTGTAGTGGATATTACAGGCGTTTTATACGCAACTATTCAATAATAGCCGCTCCTTTAACTGATCTTACGAAGAAGGGCGTAGATTTCATATGGTCTGAGCAACATCAACAGGCGTTTAATACTTTGAAAGATGAACTGTGTAGTTCTCCTATCTTAAAATTTCCTGACTTCGGTAAGGAATTCTTCATTGCAACATACGCCTCAGACTTAGGAGTAGGAGGGGTATTGTTTCAGCAATATGATAAACAATTTTTCCCAATAGCTTTCTATTCTCGAAAATTGAGAACTTCCGAAAGTAAGTATGCAGTAATAGACAAGGAAGGACTAGCTATTGTTAATTCGCTAGTGCATTTTAAGTTCATAATTTACGGTTATCCCGTTAAGGTTCTTACTGACCATAAACCACTAACAGAGTTCTTTAAAGGCTTCAATCACAGCCCTAAATGAACTCGGTGGCATTTGATCATTCAAGATTTTGGCGCAAGAATCGGGTATTTACCTGGGAAAGCAAATATCATTGCGGATGCATTATCACGCAACCCCGTGTCATCTTGTACGGAGCCTTTAGCTGAATTAATAGATATATCAACATCCATGCCTATTGTAAAAACAATATCTGAACAAGAAGATTTAGGCTGGAGTGCTGAATTGTTACAGACTGAGCAAAGAAAAGATCAGAAAATAGAAACAATTATAAATGCTTTGAAAGGCAATCATAAAGGAAAGGAATATATAAAGTATAAGCAGCAGAATTATATAATCAAAGATAATATTCTGTGTAGGACTGTGACAAGGAAAACCCGCAATACACCACATGTAACTAACGACCAGGTAGTAGTACCAATCTCACTTATTTCCACTGTCCTGAATTGGTTGCATTCAAATCTATTACATGGACACCCTGGGTTCTCATTAATGTCACAGAAAGCCAAATCATTGTTTTATTGGCATACAATGCTTACAGATATAAAAAGACACATAGCTAATTGTCGCACATGTCAGGAAAACAAAGGGCATACGAAAACACCTGTCAGCCTAGGAGCTTATCCTGTGCCCAATCAACCCTTTGAAAGAATACATTTAGATTTGTTAACAGGATTTTACGAGTCAGACAGAGGAAATAAGCACCTCTTAGTAATTATAGATGCTTTAACTCGATATACAGAACTAATAGCGCTTAAAACTAAAACTGCGATTGAATGCGCTAGGAAGTTTTACGAGTGTTACATTTGTAAACATGGAATTCCACACATGATAATCTCAGACTCGGGTGGTGAATTTAATAATCACTTTCTTACCTCATTGTGTGAATTCCTCAACATAAAGAAAATTAATACCATGATATATCACCCAGAGTCGAATGGGCTAGTGGAAAGAGCAAATAGGAAGATATTAAATATATTGAGGGTAACACTAGGGGGATCAGACCCCAACTCGGATATTGCAATACCGGCGGCACTGAGTACTCTGAATCCTTCATATCATATATCAATTAAAATGTCACCGCATGAAGCATTGTATGGTACCCCAGTTAGAACACCTTTCCATGTATTAACGCCTACAACTAATCTATCAAATCCTTTAAAAGAATGTATAAATGCAAGTATAAGTCGATATGATATCCTTCGAAAGAATTTAGAAGAATCACAAATCATAATGAAAAGGAATCATGATAAAATAGCGAAACCAACTAAAACATATACCGTGGGTGATAACATCTATATTCAAATCAATGTCAGAAAAGGGCTCAATTATAAACTAACACCTAAGTTTGAAGGCCCATTTAACATTTTGGAAACATTAACGGCCAATAGGTTTAGAATTCAAAACGTATCCCAACCCACGGATGAGAGAATAGTACCATTGGCTCACATAAGAAATTAAAAAGAAAAGAGGGGAAAAGAAGTGAGGGAAAATTTTATTCTGTTTTATGTGATTAAAAGTTTTCTTTTTAATACAGGAGTAATTACATATATTTTTTCTCGTTACAGGTTTCCAAGATGAATTTTTTGTTGTTGGGAGTGATATTGTTCGCTCAGACATTTTTCTCGTATGGGATGAGCTCTAAGACTAAAAATATATATTTTAAATATGGCAATATAGTTGAAAGACTAGAAGACATTTTTATTACATCAACCAACGTAATTGTAGAAGTGAATATGCAAGCAATTTTTCTTCAAGAGGATGATGTCATTAGCTTAAGAACCGCCATTTCAAAGTTTTCTGCATCATTGGATGAGTTGCATAGAAGACATTTTCATTTGACTACAAAGAGTTTGCTTGGATCAACATTAAAAGTTGCAGAGATGCTATCTGATGACTTGAAAAATAAGACTGGCGAGACAGGATCTTTGGCTTATGACCTTTTGATGTGGACTGTAGGACACGAACATAAAGAAAGACGGAATCCGTTTATCTATGCTGCATTAAGCATCTTTGGGTCTGTTGCAAGTTTAGGTTTAGGAATTTCCAATCGTCTTAAAATTAGTAATCAAAATAAGAAAATTGAGTTCTTGACTCATAAAGATGAATTGATTATGTCAGAACTAAGGAATCAGTTAGCTTCAATCAATAAAATTATGGATTTATTAAATGAACATTCAGATAATATCGTTCAAATTATGGAAGTACAGGATTTGTTGGCAACATTAACGTATTATGATTCAAAGATAGATCACATACATAACAGAATTACACATTTCATTGAGAAATCCAAGGATTATGTAGAAGCTATCACGTTAGCAACTAAAGGTGTATTGTCGCCCCATTTGTTGCCTATAAGTTACTTAAAATTAATTCTGAAGAATGGAAGGGATAAACTAGGCTATGTTCCTTTGTTAGACGAACATAGGTTAGAATTTTATTACAGCCTAATTACAGTAAACGTAGATAATAACAAGATTAGGATTACAATTCCCTTTGATTCTTCTGATGCCTGGCAATCTTACAGGATATCACCATTTCCGACTTTCATGACGAATCACTCAAATCCAGTAATATCCAGTTTGACAGGACACGTATTGATTTCCCCAGACAAGGAAACATATACGGTCATTAAAGACTTAAATCAATTAACTCACTGTTCAGACGCAATGGATAGAAAAATATGTACAGCTGACTCATTTGAATTCCATAAAAACTTAATGGATTCATGCGAGTTAGGTATAGTGCTAGACGGTGCTCTCTCCCATACAAGTGAAAATTGTCTGGATAAGCTTTATCCCTTTGACAATAATGAGTTCAATTGCAGACTGAATAATGGCTCGTGGATACGATACGACAAGGACGGCTTCAATGTATCATGCTCTGACGGATCCACGTCCTTCGCCCATATCTTCGTCGCAGCAGATGGTTGTGTCGGGACATCCCCTAATTCCATGGTGACTGGTCTACGGACAATCATCAGAGAACGAGCCTACTTCGCGAACTTCACGTGGACCTCTACAATGCCAGCACTTCCTCTCCCGTACAACGGACAAGTTGCCAAGCGGTTGATGAAAATAACCGACATGGACCACCTGTCACCGACTTATAAGGAAATTCTTCACCCCATACTACTGGCTGGTTTGTGTATCACGGTGGTGATATTTATCGCCGTGAACATCCTTGTTTGGCGTAGGTTACGGCACAGCAAGCAGCTAAAAAGGAACGATTTACCTAGCCCCGACAATACGCCCTATTTGATTCAGTTCAAAGCTGTTTGAGTGGCCACCTCATTCGCTAAAAGGAGTAATTTGTCGGGAAGAGTTTGTATGAAAAGCTGATTAGTACGCTAGTAATATGTAATTAAAGAAATTTTCTACATTTGCATTGTTAAAAATACATTTAAAACAACATTTAAAAAAAAAAAATAAAATAAAAAAGGATATAAATCATTTTTTCTCTCGGCATCTAATAAAAATATATAAGCCGGAATGTTAAAAAAGAAAAGAGAAAAAAAAAATAAAATATATAACAGAATCTATGGGCATCTAATAAAATATATCAGCCCTATATATATATATATATATATATATATATATATATATATATATATATATATATATATATATATGTACGAAACCGTGGTACGTGTACGTACCAGGAATTCGTGTTTGTGCACTAAAAATTGAGTATTTTGTTTCTGACAAAGGTAACAATTATTCTTTATCAAGTTACCGAATCATATGTAAGTCAGAAGTTTTTTTTTTGGTACCATATAATCATTTGCTAGCAATGTACCATATATATGATCTTGGTTTTATCATGCATTTTTCTTTTTGCTTTGGTAATATCTTTTTTGTATGCATTATTGTTATTATTTTTTAATGTGCCTATTTGGACATTCGTCCTCGGTTGATTATGGCTAAAGTTAAACAAAGAATAATACGTATGTCCAGTCACACCTAATAACCATGTTTCGGCTTGTTGTTAAATTTTTGTAAAAAAATTGAGATAGCTGGCCGA
>NC_090733.1:155412124-155417124 GCF_036898095.1 Palaemon carinicauda | reverse complement strand
TCCACATCAAATATTTGTGGCAGCTTTATTAATATGAATGACCTACAAAGAGTAACAATGCATATGTAAATAGTATTGAATTGTTACTTATGAATATTGAATCCTCATAAATCTGTCCTCTCTCTCTCTCTCTCTCTCTCTCTCTCTCTCTCTCTCTCTCTCTCTCTCTCTCTCTCTCTCTCTCTCTCACTGTGTAGTGTAAATAAAAGTATTTGGAATAGGGATTTTTTTTTTCATTTATTGAAGAGGTATTATCTGAATATATAAATTCATTGTGAAAATAATTATCAGCATAATTAATGAAAATTCAGTCAAGCTAAAGGTTTATTACTAACGAGGTTGCAATGTAATTAAGAATTTCTTTTCACTAAAGAGCAAGAAACTTTTTATTATGAATTGATAGGTTCAGATACAATATGCCTACACCATACACGAGCCGATTTTAGAATTTTCAATTACTTTCATAACTTTTAGATCTTTGAATATTTCATAAATTATTACATTGAATCCGGGTAATGAATGTCTCAAGAGTCATATTTTTACAAACGACATATTATGAATAGGGATATTTTATTTTGACCCCTTAAGGGCAATGCTAACTTTAGATTGGAACATGGTTTCCTCATCATTGTTCTTTGTAAGTATATGAAAGACTCGTTCAAAAACGCACAATATCTCATTTCAAAAGGAAAATAGATAATGTAAAGATTTTTGCAGCAAAGAGCAGTTAATTTTTTGGGAGAAATCTATTTGCTTCCAAGATTGTATTTTAAACATTCAAAATGCTGAATGCGTGATATAGGCTACTCGAGATGAAGGTGAAATGAATAAGAAATAAAGCAATGAATTATCAATGAATATTATTAACAAAATGTTAAAAAAGGTAAAGTCCAACGACTTAGCCTTTTTAGATAAAATATTTTGATGATGAAATAATCTATATTTAGAAAGAATTTTTGTAGATAATCGAATGAAGTGCTAAGTAGATATTATAAATTGTCTTGTATCATATTTGTTGTAAATAATCGTCAAGATTTACTTAATGAAACACTCACGCTCGTTGTTAGCATTTACCTGGTACTGCAAATAAGCTTGCAATATTAAACAACTGCTGCTCAGATATGCACAATTAAATATCCTTATTAGAATATTTCTTCATTAAAGGGCTTATTCGCAGTTGTTCAGCTTCAGCAGACAGTTAAAAGACATAATTGATGAAAAAGTTTATCAAGGTAACTACTGTTAAGTTTGTGTTTACTTCTGTATATTATTTTTTTATCCAATCGCATATCAACCATAGAAATTGAAAAGTGCAAAGTGACTTTTTAGTTTGTTTAAATCCTTCGAAGAATTGACGGAGATTTTGCGCTTGAACCTTCTGCTTCTCATATAATATATTTCCTTATATATTATTTCTTTTAAATCGTGCGGAATACATTCTTTTGCGTATATGATTCTGACATTACATTACTTTTTTTTTAAATTATGATGTTTAAATGTTCAGTTAGAGCTTAATTAAAGAAGATGGTCAAAAGTTGAATCTTTTGAAAATGATTCCCTCTTTAACTGACACTAATGAGAAAAAAACTGAATCGTCACCTAGAACTGTCTCCCCTATAAATCAAAGATCAAGTGTCTGGCTATATATATGTATATATATATATAATATATATATATATATATATATATATATAATATATATATATATATATTATACACATGTGTGTGCGTGTGTCCATATATATATATATATATATATATATATATATGGTAGTCTACACAAGGAAAATTGAAAGAAGTGTACTGTATATGTAGAAATGTTCTACAGTTTCGTCCGCCAATGGACCTCTTCTTGGAGCGTTTATTATACACACGTTTGTACTTACAGGAAATGCTTCAAATCATAAAAAAAGATAAAAATATACTATTACTACACAACATGCAAAAGTCACTTAACATGGGATAAAACTAGTAAATGTTGAAATTACAAATTAACAGGAAAACAAGTGATGGTACGTTTAACAAGTACTTAAGTAAAGAAAAAAAAAAGGATTTTGTACTTGAATTCTAAAATATCACGAATCACAAATAGATTGTGGAATTGTATGTGTGTACAAGAGAGAGAGAGAGAGAGAGAGAGAGAGAGAGAGAGAGAGAGAGAGAGAGAGAGAGAGAGAGAGAGAGAGATAATATTTCTACTAGTTTTCATTTGCCTATTTCTTACTAGCTCGGAAGCATTATTGTGTTTACTGAAATTGTTAAACCATGTTTGAAATAAAGGTTAAAAGATGTTATAATAACACGAGAAAGGGAATTTCTATGTTGCTTTCAATAATTGTTTTTATGGAATGAAAAAGAATCACTAAAGCCAGTGTAGTTGATATTTGTATGAACAAGAGTGTGACAGATATATCTTGTAAAATAACATTGAAATGTCTCATTCTAATCTTTACAAGATAATCTCAGAGATTCTTTTTGTGTCTCTTGGGCACAGTGTTTGCATTTCAGTTATAAAGTAACAGGGTAAATGTATCTTTGTCATTTACGTTTATTTATTATTATTATTATTATTATTATTATTATTATTATTATTATTATTATTATTATTATCCAAGCTACAACCCTAGCTTATAAGCAAGATGCTATAAGTCCAAGGGCTCCAACAGGGAAAAATATCCCAGTGAGGAAAGGAAATAAGGAAATAAATAAATGATGAGAATAAATTAACAATAAATCTAAAAGCAGTAACAGCGTCAAAACAGATATGTCCTATATAAACTATTAACAACGTCAAAAACAGATATGTCATATATAAACAATAAAAAGACTCTTGTCAGCCTGGTCAACATAAAAACATTTGCTCCAACTTTGAACTTTTGAAGTTCTACTGATTCAACTAACCGATCAGGAAGATCATTCCACAACTTGGTCACAGCTGGAATAAAACTTCTAGAATACTGTGTAGTATTGAGCCTCGTGATGGGGAAGGCCTGGCTATTAGAATTAACTGCCTGCCTAGTATTACGAAAAAGATAGAATTGTCCAGGGAGATCTGAATGTAAAGGATGGTCAGAGTTATGAAAAATCTTATGCAACATGCATAATGAACTAATTGAACGACGGTGCCAAAAATTAATATCTAGATCAGAATCAAAGCCATGCATAGTTTTTTGATGAAAATATTTATTCGTTTCTATAATAATTAACCCTAGAATAACGTATCTCAAACAGGAATGGTAGACCATTTCATGAAAAGCATAACTTATCTGACTAACTGTGAAGCAAGAGGGGAATTTAAACAAATATTATTCCAAATAAACATAAGAAATAAAGTCTGTAAGAAATAAAGTCTGGTTGATCATCTCATGAAACCGTTGCCTGGCATTCATGTATATATGAGAAATCCAAGAATGTTCCAATTTATGGAATTACATGGGCCGAACTGAGAGGGCTTATGTGGGTGTCTTCATTTTGTATAATTTCTTTCTTTCTCCCTTCCTGTGAAATCTGTGAAGTTTAGTCGACCACGTTTTTTGAGAAGGCCTTTGATATAATCAAATAAATATTTAATGATCTTTTAAATTAGTGTCTGGACAATTTAAATATTTAACAATTTATGATATTCTTTGAAGATCAAGAATAGGAACAGTCTGTAAGAAAAATAGCTGACAAAAAACACGAATAAGATTAAATAAACAAGAAAATAAAGGTGAAAGAAAATGAGGAAACATATTAGGGCACAGACCACCCTCAAACACCAAAGACATACGATCCTCTCGCAAATTAGGTCAAAGCTTGTTCATTACTGTGATGGATTAAGGGGACCAACGTATTATACCCTAAGCCGATATTATCATGGTTCCTGGCATGGTGGTCTTCTCTCTCTCTCTCTTCTCTCTCTCTCTCTCTCTCTCTCTCTCTCTCTCTCTCTCTCTCTCTCTCTCTGTGTGCAACTATAAAGTCCGTTTACATTGGTGAGGTACATTAAAGTACCTTTATTGAAATTTAGCTATGGCAGTGTTTACGTGTGTAGGTAAGCTAGAGAGAGAGAGAGAGAGGAGAGGAGGAGAGAGAGAGAGAGAGAGAGAGAGAGAGAGAGAGAGAGAGAGAGAGAGAGAGAAAATGAATTAAATTTTTACTAAATAGAAGATCCCATAGAGAGAAAATAAAGGAGAATGTACAGGATTAAAAGTATGGGAAAGATTATTTTTTTTTTTTTTTTTTTTTGGAAAGTAATGCATCAATTACTGTATGAAGATAAGACTAGTTGAACGCGTTGATTTTTTAGCGTTTTTGCTTGTGTGTGGTTTTTTCATATATATATATATATATATATATATATATATATATATATATATATATATATATATATTGTACCACTGTCTGTATTCATCTGGCCGTACTATGGCATAGTAATATTGGCATCGGTTATGTATGTATCCATAATAGTTGTCGGTCTTTTCATGTATTGCATAATTTCCACACTAGGTGTCGATATTTCCTTGTCTTGAATATTTCCACAGAAGTTGTCCATCTTTTCTTGTCTTGTATATTTTCACAATAGCTGACGATATTTTCTTCTTTTTTATATTTCCACAATAGATGTTGATATTTCCTTGTCTTGAATATTTCCACAAAAGTGTCCATTTTTTCTTGTACTGTATATTTCCACAATAGCTGCCGATATTTTCTTCTTTTTTATATTTCCACAGTAGATGTCGATATTTTCTTGTCTAGTATATTTCCATAAAAGTTGTTCATTTTTTCTTGTCTTGTATATTTCCACAATATCTGACGATATTTTCTTTTTTATATTTCCACAATAGATGTCGATATTTTCTTGTCTTGTATATTTCCACAATAGCTGACAATATTTTCTTCTTTTTTATATTTCCACAATAGTTGTCGATATTTCCTTGTCTTGAATATTTTCACAAAAGTTTTCCATCTTTTCTTGTCTTGTATATTTCCACAATAGCTGACGATATTTTCTTTTTTAT
>NC_090733.1:155387124-155407124 GCF_036898095.1 Palaemon carinicauda | reverse complement strand
GGTCATCAGAATATAGGTCAATTGTTTGTAATAAACTTGGGCCATTATTGGGAATTTTTGATGATCAAAGGTCGACGCGAATGAGCTGGAAATAAATATCCACGTTTGATGTGCAAATGTGAACGTTGGCACCAGTTTTTATCATGAGTGTTATCTGTGTGATAATGCTGTACAGATGTGCTTTTATGTCGGAATACATTGGTTCTAGAATCGGAAATCTATTTATAGGACGTTCCCCCGTATGAAGCATTAATTTTTAATTTTATTTTATTTTAATTTATTTTTCAGATTACCAAGGCTCTTATAGGCATGACTTGAAGATGGCTCAGATGACAATGAGTCTTGAAGAGAGTTGACAGCAGATGGAAAATGGTCTTTGGGTAGCTTCCGGAAATCGTTGAAGGCCTTTTCCTGCATTGGTTTCCAGTGATGTTCAGATGCTTATGGATTGAAGTAAGTCCTTTTATTTTTACAAGAAAAAAGGAAAGTTACGGATTCGTATATTGATGTCTTAAACATTCTTTTGATTGATGGATATATATAAATATATATATATATATATATATATATATATATATATATATATATACATATACACATATATATATATATATATATATATATATATATATATATATACATATACACATATATATATATATATATATATATATATATATATATATATATATATACACATATATATAGATACATATGTTTATGTATATATATGTATATATATATTTATGCATGTATTTATATGTATACAATAAAGTCCCGAAAATAGTATATCTGTTACACATTTTTAGTTAACTGCTATGGTCCTTGTGGTATCAGCTATTTCAAGACAACGCTCGCAAAGTATTGATTTGAAATAGGATTTATTATATAAATGTATATTTATACATATATATATATATATATATATATATAACGGATTTTGAGCGAAGCGAAAAATCTATTTTTGGGTGAGATAGCCATGTCGTCCTGATGGAAGTTCCTATAGGGTAGCTTCCTAGGGTATATTACAACTACGGCGATATTCCCAGAGAATTTACCTTAAGGTACCAGAATTCTAACTCCTGGAGCGAGTATCCCTCGTGAAAGGGATATCGCGACATATCAGAGGACGTATTCTAGACACGTCACATGGCAATCTACGACCTGAACAGAGATTTCGTCTCGTAGGAGGGAGATTGACGAGATACGAATTCGGGAAAGAAAAAGGGGAGCCGCTCCCAAGGCTTCCCTATCCCCCGATTCGTATGCGTGCCTGGCGCCAATCCTGGCGCCATCTGTATTCCTTGTAGCGTACACGAGGTGCTACAGATACTGTATGTAGGGAGGGGTCCTACAGCCCTTTCTTAGAAAGGCAAGGGCGGGTCCATCAGGACGACATGGCTATCTCACCCAAAAATAGATTTTTCGCTTCGCTCAAAATCCGTTTTTTGGGCTCAAGCCATGTCGTCCTGATGGAAGTGTACCAGAGCATTACTGTATCTGTGGATTCTCAGAACGTGCCGTACTCCCCGGAGGTATTTATTCCCGGTCGACTAGACCTAGAGACCTAAGATGTTACCGTTATACATCTTTTCAACTAACTATAAACTATGTTAGAGCTTCCTGCCCCCTACAGGGAAGAGTCCTACTAGACTCTGGAAAGTCTCGAAGAGTACATATATCTATGTATGAATACCAGGCAAGCTAATATAGTGGTCTCGCCCTATATTAAGTAAAGCATAGTTTGTATAGAACCACTGCGTCAATATATTGACCAGTAATCCGCACAATACTTGTATTGGACAAAGGTTTATATCCGCATAGGAAGAAACTAATAAAACCGCCCTCGTCCCTTTATGGGACGGAGTCCTCCCATTAGGGGACTTACATAAACCAATGCAACATAGCTTGCATAACAGAATAATTCTATCAGAATTATCCCAGATAAGATACATAGAATTAAAATGCTCAATTATACCAATAAATTGACACAGGTGAAAGAGATGCAAGGTTCTCAAGAACAAGTTTATTGACAGATAATAAACAGACAGGTTAACAACAAATATATATATTTATATAAAAGAGGATAACCCAAAACTTTAAGCATAAGTATGATAGTAAACAGAACTTGTTTATCTGAAAGAAAAACCATTAAACACCACTTTAATAAGATATCAAGGTATCAAGTCATAAAAAGTCTGTATTACAAATCAATCACATTAGCGTTAGAAACGCTTGGCACACATGTCTGAACTTATGCTAGGTTCACCTTTGAAAGAAGGAACAGTCTATATGGGCACTTGGTGCCCTCATTTAGTTTGTAGTACAGTATGTACCTACACACTCACCCTGGACTTAATCGTCCCAATTAAGACCACTGTTCCTCGCAGAGTTAAACAGTAGGGTTAACTACACGACCCACTGCTACCACAGATCTCTTAAGTTCCTCTACTTGCTTCGCATAGTGGCGAAAGAACACCCTGGAAGACTTCCAGCCCGTGTATGAACGGAGATGTTCAAAATCCATACAATTAAAGAAATTTAGGGATGAGGCAACTTTCCTCGGATCGTGACCTGCGGGTGTACTGTCAGGATCCGCTCTGCGAATAAAATATGTGATTTTCGCTCTGAGTTGATTCAGAGATAAATTTGAGCCTGATGTTTCTCCCCTGAATAGTTGACCACCCTTGAAGTCTGAAGTTCTACGAAGATAGACCTTTAGCCATTCTACTGGACATAGAGATGCATCTTCTTTCAGAGGGCAGATTCTCCAGGGACCCCACCTGTTGGTGGGTAACTCATTCTTGGCGAGAAACGTAGGATCCGGAAACAGGTTCAGCTCCCCCCCATCCAGGAACTGAACACGACCTGCCTCTCTCGAGAGGGCTACGATCTCACTAACCCTGGCCCCGGACGCGAGTGCAAATAGGAAAATAACTTTTTGCGTCAAATCCTTTAACGAAATGAAGAACTTTGTCTAAAGACCATGAGATGGGCTTTGGAGGTGCTGAAGGTCTGAGCCTAGCGCAGGCTTTCGGGACTTTATTAAAGATCTCGTTACCTAGGTCGATCTGGAAGGCAAATAAAATGGGTCTCATCAAAGCAGATTTACACACTGAAATCGTGTTAGCTGCCAACCCTTGGCCATGGAGGTGGATGAAGAAAGATAAGCAGAAGTCTGTTGAGATCTCCTGCGGATTCTTTGCCTTTACAAAGGCCACCCATTTTCTCCAAGATGACTCATATTGCCTTCTAGTCGATTTGCACTTGTATTCCTCTAGGAAGTCTATGCTGGCTTTCGAAATCCCGAAACGCTTTCTCACCGCTAGGGCGAGAAAATCATGAGCTGCAGGGTCTGGGTTTTCTGTAATGAAGCGCAGACAGTCGACTTCTGGACTCGCTGGGTCAGAACTGGATGTGGTAGCGGCACGAACTTCATCTGTAGTTCCAACGCCAAGGGGAACCACATAGTGTTCGCCCACTTGTGGGCCACTATTGCCGCTACCCCCTTGAAGGATCTCAGTTTGTTGAGGACCCTCAACAGAAGGTTGTGAGGAGGGAACAGATAAATCCTGGACCATCTGTTCCAGTCGAGGGACATTGCGTCCACTGCTTCCGCTAAGGGGTCCTCGTACGGGGACACGTACAGGGGCAACTTCTTGTTGTCTTTCGTCGCAAAGAGGTCTATTTGCAGTTCTGGGACTTGATTCAGAATGAAGGAAAATGATCCTGCGTCTAAAGACCATTCCGACTCTATCGGTGTGAACCTGGATAGAGCGTCCGCTGTCACATTGCGGACTCCTTGAAGGTGAACTGCCGACAGGTACCACTTCTTCTTTTCCGCCAATCGGAAAATGGCTAACATCACTTGGTTGAGAGGTGGTGACCTCGACCCTTGTCGATTCAAGCATCTCACAACCACCTCGCTGTCCGTCACCAATCTTATGTGGATCGAGTGACGCGGGGAGACTTTCTTTAAGGTAAGGAGCACTGCCATAGCTTCTAGAAAGTTTATATGAAAGGTCCTGAATAGCTTGGACCAAGTCCCCTGGACTTTTTTCCGATGAGAGTGACCTCCCCATCCCTCCTTTGAGGCGTCTGAGTGAATCGTCATCGACGGGGGAGGTGGCTGAAGAAGAACCGACTTCTTTAGATGTCTGGCTTGGGACCAAGGTCTGAGAAGAGTACGTAGCCGAGGCGGCACTGGTCTTCTCAGGTCTCTTCGCGCGTTTGATGCATACCTTCTCCAAACTCCGGTTGCATCCTTTAGCTGTGCTCTTAGCACTGGGTCTGTCACTGAAGCAAACTGGAGAGAGCCTAGTACCCTCTCCTGTTCGCGTCTTGATATCCTTTCGGAATCTAGAAGTCTCTTGACAGAGCCCGCTATCTCCTTCCTTTTCTTCGTCGGGATGGAGAAACTGTGTGACAAAATGTCCCAGTGGCTGGGATGGAGAAAGTCGAGACTTTTTCTTGTTGATCTTGAAGCCTAGGTACTCTAGGAACTGGATCACCTGACTGGAAGCTTGCAAGCATTCGGTCTCGGATGCTGCCCACACCAGCCAGTCGTCCAGGTAGGCTACTACCTGAATTCCCTTTAGGCGTAATTGTTTGAGAGCTGCGCTCGAAAGCTTCGTGAAAATCCTTGGGGCTATGTTTAGCCCGAATGGCATGGCTCTGAAGGCGTACAGTTTCCGTTGTAGCCTGAACCCTAGGTAGGGGGAGAGTCGACGGCTGATTGGAATGTGCCTATAGGCGTCTGACAAGTCTATAGAGACTGAGTATGCCCTCTTGGGCAGTAAGGTCCTTATGTGTTGCAGTGTTAGCATCTTGAATTTGCAATTCACTATGAACTTGTTGAGTGGTGACAAGTCCAGAATGACTCTGAGCTTTTCCGAGTCTTTCTTGGGAACACAAAACAGCCTCCCTTGGAATTTGATGGACTTCACCTTTCGGATCACATTTTTCTCCAACAGTTCTTGAACGTACTCCTCCAAAACGGGGGTGGAGTGTTGGAAAAACCGAAGGCATGGGGGTGGAGTGCTGTACCAGCTCCAACCCAGTCCATTCTTGAGTAGGCTTTGGGCCCAGGGATCGAAGGTCCAGCGATCCCAATATTTCATCAGTCTCCCTCCTACTGGTATCATTTCACTTGGACTGCCGTCCTGAGGTCTTGCCTCCCTGACCACGACCACCTCTGAATCCCCTTCCCCTTGAGGAGCGCCTAGACGAGCCTCTGGCTGCTCCTCTAGGTTTTGCACGAAAGGAAGAAGACTGTCCTTCGAACGTTGGGGCGAATGTGGTTGACTGACCTGGCACAGCCTGGGGTACCCACTGAAAGGCAGTCGGGGTTTGTGCCACCATCTGGGGCACTGGAGGCAGAGGCAATTGCAGTTGCTGTTGCTGTCTATAAGGCTTGGCTGGCCGAGATGGTAGCCTAGTCCTCATATTCTTCCTCTTTGGTTGAGGACCCTCATCCGGGGAAGATTTTCTTTTGATAGCCAGGCCCCACTTCTGGAGAAGGTTTCTATTCTCCACGGCGGCCTTATCAACAACCTCTTTGACCACATCGGTAGGGAAAAGGTCTTTTCCCCAAATGTTGGAGGAGATTAATTTCCTTGGTTCGTGTCTCACCGAAGCCCCGGTGAACACGAACTCCCTGCAAGCTCTCCTTGCCTTGATGAAGCCATAAAGGTCCTTCGTCACTGTGGCTAGGTGAGACTTAGCCACTACCATGAACATTTCATGGACCTTAGGGTCACTTGCCATTGTCTCAAGAGTAGTCTGATGAGACATTGAGGCAGCCAGTCTTTCTTTGGTCTCGAACTCTCTTCGTAAAAGAGATTCGGACAGCTTGGGGAGGTCCTCGCCGAATTGCCGTCCGGCAATATCAGCCTCCAACTTTCCCACTGAGAATGTCAGATGGACATCCTTCCAGTCTTTGTGGTCCATAGGTAGAGCCAGCGACAAGGGTTTACACTCCTCCAGGGAGGGGCAAGGCTTGCCGGCCTCGACTGCCTTTAGGACAGCCGCAAACCCTTTTTGTAAAAAGGGGAAGGCTCTATCAGGAGAGGACACAAAAGAAGGGAGCTTCTTGCTCAATGCAGCTACCTTCGAATTCGAGAAGCCCCTCTCTTTCATCGAGGATGAAAGTAGGGCTTGAGCCTTAGCGTGGTCCATAATAATGACCTCCTTCGGCTCTGTCTCCTCCCTTGAAGCTGGTTCTTTTCTCAGCCGGACATAGCAGTCCGGATATGATGCCTTGCTGGGCCAGAATTCTACCTCCTCTAGGGGAACTGAACCCAGCTTATCCGAGATGACGATCTTACCAGTCGTCATCGGCATGTGCTCAGCATACCTCCATGGGTTAGCATCTGAGCATATGGGAAGGTCTTTCACATTGAGCCTTTTCTGGGGCCCATGTGATTCTGCTAGGGACTGCATACGCAGTTCCATTGCAGCCGCCTTCTCTTGATTCTCCTTCTGCATTTGTTAGATCATTCCAACAATAGAAGAGAGGGCCTGTCCCAGTTCTACTGGGAGACCAGCCGATGTTGAGGGGATAGGCTCCGGCATCTGAACCGGAGTAGCCGACACCTCGTCGACCTCATCCTCTACGACATCCGGAGTTTGAACTTGATCCTGACCTTCTGCCAGGAGGTCTTCTTCGTCCAGGTCAGACATCCTGTCACACAACTGGATGTCTTGCATCGCATCTGCGACTTCCTCGTCCACCTGGACTTGATCTTGAGGGATCTCCTCTTGAGGCTGGGGAATCACTGCCTCAGCTGATGCCTGGGGAAAAAGATACGCCCTCATCTTCTCACTTGGAAGATAAGGGCCAGAGGTGTTCTTCTTGAAGCCCCTTACCCAAGTACGAAGCTTTTCCCTAGCTATATCTCTTGATTCCGCCGTTCTAGGGGAATCAAAAGCCTCAGTAATCAGGTTAGTGCATACAGTACATACCTGAGGGTCCCAATACTGGAGATCATCCTTGGAGACAGCGCATGCTGCGTGTCTCCTACAACACTCATGTCCGCAGAGGTTCTTGCTGCGGACATTGCAGAAAACATTTCCGCACTTCGGAGGGTCCTCCTGTAAAGAGAAGAAATTTCCATGAGTATCAAGTGAACTATGTATCACTGGATATGCATAGTATAGCATAACAATTCATAAAGGAAAGACACACACTTGTGTTTCCCTCACAACCCATTGTTGCAGCCTTCCAGATAATAAAATCAAAATGGTTTATCTCTACTAGAGTAACCAATGCAAGGTTTCCAGAGGAAACAGGTGGAGCTCACACCTAGGCAATGATTTTAAAATCCTGGATAATAGACAGGGAAGAACTCTGCTTCCTATCTGAGGGCAACAGCAAAGGGCTGTGCAAGAAAACACAATAGTGTTAGAAGATACAGTGCTGTACCTAAACCTTTACTATAGTTTTCTTCTTACTGTATATGCTATACAGAAGAATACTAGTACAGTATAGGAGGATGTGTGCCGGCCTGCCTTTGCCGGCCGGCACACACCACAACTAGCTTTAAAGTATACTACTTAACAGCTATAGGGCGGCAGCACTCCGGTTCAAATGCCTGTGCCGGTCAGCAGCAGCTGCCGGCCGGCAACAGCCAGTGTTGGCCGGCAATGACTGCCGGCCAGCAACTACACAAGGTAGTACCCAGCTGCCGGTCACACTCTTGGTGACCGGCAGACAAGGACTGACATAAGCCGGCCGGCAAAGGTACAAGACCGATGCCAGCCGGCAGCAAAAGAACCAGAAGACTACACCTGCCCGGCTGCCGGCCTCATAGGCCGGCAGCCGGGACAGGTACAGCACTAGAAGAAAATAGAATGGATGCCGGGATAAGAGTGTACACAACCCCCCAAGCCCGGCAACCGAAAGAGTGCATATAAGGAAGGGGAGAAACTTAATTCAGGCTTCCTTGACCAATGCCGTCCGGCTCTGCCGGCAGGCATGGATGAGGGACCAAGAGAGGTCCGGGCAGCACTCGAAAACATAAGACCCTTGCCGGCCAGCATCTCTGCCGGCCGGCAATGGGCTTAGTCAATTCCACATCCCAACCTATACTAGGTCCAGAAGTAGAATGACGTACAGTACAGTAATACCCCTGCCGGCCAGCTCTGCCGGCCGGCAAGGTACAGTACAGTAATGGCTAGGCCATTACGGAGATAGAGGGGGAAGGGACAAGAGGGTCCTGCCAACCTTGCTTTAGTGACAGATCACCCGCAGCCAAGAACTTTGTCTTAGCCTAAGGGAGATCTAAGGGAAAGGGCCAGCAATACTTGCCAGCTTCCAGAGCACCAAAGCAAGGAAGGCGTTGCTACTCCCAAGGGAAGAACTTATCCTCCCCCGAGAACAGCAACAGGACTTAGTCTGGTCGATCACAAAAGAAGGAATCATAACTTACAGAAACCTTCGGTAGTGACCTAAGGGAGCTAAGCTCCCTTTGTAAGTGTTAGGTCAGCGAGGGGGACTCTGCCCCAAGCCAGACAACACGGACTCAGACTAAAAACTCTGTTGTTCTGTCCCTCTTTGAACCAGACTTTGCTGGAACAGGAAGGTACAGTAACACCCTAGTATAGTTTTATCGAAAATAAATTCGGAAAAAACCACTTAGGGATAAGCCCAAGGCTTAAACAGAGGGAAAGGGATTGCATACCTTCTCCGAAGAAAAGAAAGCAACCGGGGAGTATGATAAAGTATACTAAGGCTCCATAAGCAATTAGCCTAGGCACCAAGAGAATCGATTACCTAATTCACCGAAACTCTCACGTATACAATCTTGGAAATATTCCACACAGTCTAAAATGTATAAAATATAGCCTAAAGCTTCAATAAAATTTTAATTACACTCGGAAAAACCAAAATCATGCATTAAGTACTAGGACCAAACGACTAGGCTACATGGCCTAGCGTAGGCCAGAATGGCGAATACTTCGCCAAATAATACTAAACACGAAAGGAAATCCTATGTAAAGCTAAATAGCTAAAATTTATTAAAGCAAAACAACCAGGAATGTCACTCTGACTAACTAATTTATACCTAGCGAGTGACAGTGTCCAGGACACCTCTGGTAGGCTACGGCTCTTGTATCAAAGATTAATCCTATTAATCACTCAAAATTTTACCAAGAGCCTACATTTATACATAACAGACACTATACTCAACTTATCCGAGGCCAACGAAGACGGAGAAGCCATGAAAAGCTGAATAAATCCAAGATTTGCGAGAAAAACAGGAAAAAACACCGAGTTGTTAAGCTACGCAAAAAGGAATACACATGGCGCCAGGATTGGCGCCAGGCACGCATACGAATCGGGGGATAGGGAAGCCTTGGGAGCGGCTCCCCTTTTTCTTTCCCGAATTCGTATTTCGTCAATCTCCCTCCTACGAGACGAAATCTCTGTTCAGGTCGTAGATTGCCATGTGACGTGTCTAGAATACGTCCTCTGATATGTCGCGATATCCCTTTCACGAGGGATACTCGCTCCAGGAGTTAGAATTCTGGTACCTTAAGGTAAATTCTCTGGGAATATCGCCGTAGTTGTAATATACCCTAGGAAGCTACCCTATAGGAACTTCCATCAGGACGACATGGCTTGAGCCCAAAAATATATATATATGTATGTGTATATTTACATATTTATACATATGTGTATATATAAATATATATATATATATATATATATATATATATATATATATATATATATATATATATATATATGTATTTTTTTATTCATTTTATGTATATATGTATGTATATATCAGTATATAAATATCATATATATATGGCTATATATATTTATATATGTATGTGTGTATATATATATATATATATATATATATATATATATATATATATATATATATATATATATATATATATATATAAACCTTGCGTGTATGTATTTAAGTGATATTATCTCTGAAGTTACTCTACAAGAGAATATGATACCTAATCCATATGTACGTTTTTATTGAGTTATACATAATTTCACGAACAAGCATCACTAAACCACCGGATGATAAATGGACATGAAACCCCTCCATAGCCGACGTTCAAGAAGAGACTGGTGTTATTTGAGTTTTTTTCCAAAGATTCGTACTCTCGAGAGAATATGGAGAAATGTGTCTGACGTTGCAAGACCGAAATGGAGACTGGCATATATATTGTCGAGCCTAGACAAACTAAGTTGACGTCTTCCCCGACGAGCATCTTCCAGATGGGCAGAAATTTGATTACATCGTTGCCAGTAAGGCTTATGAATAAAGTAACACAGTGATAATAGAAGGAGAAGCGCATTCAAGAGGGTTTTCAATCTCGGGGGAATAGGACTTCTCTGTTTGATGGTGAATGATAGAATTGTAAACAAAGATAGGGGCTATTAGAGAGATATGGAATGGGTGTCACAAGTAATAAAAGAGAAGGGATTTTGCGGCAGAGTTGTTAGGTTTTAACTGCGAGCAAGAACGTCACAAAAACTCAAACCTGAGCTAGCATGCTTATACAAGTTGGTCAATTAACAGTACAGGGAAGAGCGAGTGATAAGATAAAGTTACAGTATGCGAGTGTGTATGAAACACGTGCAGTACATGGCTCTCTCTAGATATTACATACATGTTAAATAGAGCACCCTGCTATAGAGAGTCTACTGTAGGTTGGTTTGTCTGGCAGAATATATGCAGGTTTTAGGCGATCAATGGAGACCCAGTCTTTCTTCTTAGCCAGGAATGTTAAGAATGCTTTTGGCATACGACAGATCACGAGGGAAGGGCCTGTGTAAAGGGGTGCCAGCTGTAGTTTGCTAGTGTCGTTGCACAGGAAAACGTTCGTTGCCGAGTGCAGGTCGGTCGGATTGTGTTGCTTAGCTGGGGGCTTGTAAGTATGGCGGCAAAGAGTAAATTTTCCCACAACATGACATAGCTGCTGGAGATTATTGGGGAGGTTGCCGATGTAAAAAATTTGTCAGGGACGACCAATGGGTCACCATACACAATTTCAGCTGCTGAGACATCCAAGGCGTCTGCAGAAGAACCCAGGAGAGCTGAGTAAACCAGTTGGAGTACTAGCAGCGGGACAAGAAAGCTGCTTTGTAGGTGCGATGGAAACGTTCAACCATTTCTTTGGCAGTAGGATTGTCTGATGTAAGGTGATTCTCAGGAGATTTGCTAATGTTGTCCACAATTGCTATGTGAAAAGTGTTACTCCTGTTAGAGGTAATATGTTTAGGGATACCAAATCTCACTATCCATTCTGAGAGTACATGAGGTGGAGGTGGCAGTTTCCATAGGAATGGCGCCAGGCCAAGGAGTGGAGCTGTCAATAATGGTAAACAGGTAGGTACCAATGTTCTTGTGATTTTGGTAGGGGTTTTACTACGTCGACGTGAGTGTGGGCGAAACGATGTTGAGGTTGACGAATGATGCCCACTCCTGAATCCGTGTTTTGAAGTTCTTTTGAAGCTTTACATTGATGGAAAGGAGAGGTGCATGTGGTTGTTCATAAAGTCTTCGCCTTTGGTCATCAAGTCCTTCATGCGCGAAATATTGACATCGAGGATGACAGTGCGTACAGGTTTTGGTAGGCGCCATACTCAGAGGGCATGAAGTAGATTCACTTCATGAGGAGAGCCGTGTGCGGCAGGTTGCAGGGGAGCGATGCTGGTCATATCCCTGAGGGCAAGCCATTTGGGTGGTTGGTAATGGTGTCGTACGTAATTGGGGGGTCCTTTGGTCGGGAAGCCAATCGGAGATTTCTGGGAACGTGTGCTCTGGGTTCGTCTCGAGGACATAGTCTGCTTTACTCTATTAGCAAGTCATGTCGTTGATGCGGAACTGGACTTTGATACGTTGGAACCAGACGAACACTTCTCCGCTGGCAAAGGGCGGCAGTTTCATTGAGGAGATGTGTGTGGACATGAGTCTTTTATAGTTTATTTATCACATATTTGTTTTTGATGCTGTTAATAGTTTATATATGACATGTCTGTTTTGACGTTGTTACTGTTTTTAGAATGATTTATTGTTAATTTGTTCTCTTCATTTAGTTATTTCCTTATTTCCTTTCCTCACTGGGCTATTTTTCCCTGTTGGAGCCCCTGGGCTTATATCATCTTGCTTTTCCAACTAGGGTTGTAGCTTGGATAGTAATAATAATAATAATAATAATAATAAGAGTTAGGTTCGGTGGGCGACATCATTGAACAGTAAGACACAGTAGTGAGGGGATGGCAGGAGGGAGGGAGTCACTCCGGAGTCACCAATTGTGTGGGAGAACCGTTAAGGTGTAACTGAGAGGAGAGGTGATTGCAACTGAACTTTAGTATTCAATTATCGAGTTTATATACACGGACTTGCGAGCAAGAACGTCACGAAAATTCAAATATAGTCAAACATGAGCTAGCATGCTTACACTGATTGGTCTATTAACAGGGCAGGGAAGATAAAATAGGAAAACTATTAAAGTGTACGAGCATGTATGAAGTACATGCGGTAAAGGACCCACTAATAAAGGAGAAGGGGAGAAGGGATCCAGTAAAAAGGAGAAGAGATCCAGTAATAAAGAAGTGATCCAATAATAAAGGAGAGATCCAGTAATAAATAAGTGATCCAGTAACAGAGGAGAAGGGGTCCATTGCTAGAGTAGGATCCTGTACTGAAGGAGAAGGTGTTCATTAATAAAGGAGAACGGATCCGGTAATAAAGGTAAAGGGATCGAGTAATAAGGTATAAGTGAGAAATTGATAAAGGAAAAGTGATCCATTGATATAAGAGAAGTGATAAAGGTGAAGGGATCCAGTAATAAATGAAAAGCGATCCAGTAGTGAAGAAGAGATCCAGTGATAAGGAAATGATCCAGTAATAAAGATGTGATCCACTAATAAAAAAAGGTATCCAGTAATAAAAGGGAAGGGATCCACAAGGTGTTGCAAGAAGACCACAGAGAAGATAGTTCAAGATCGTCCAGAATTATTGAGTAAATCTGATGGCAGAGGCTCTTGTGACGGGGAAAGACATCGCCCTTGCCTTGTTGTGGAATATTTTTGATTAATTGGGTGAAGAGCCAGGGAGTTTTTCAGCTGTTCGAGGGAGTAAATTCAAAGTTATTGGTCAGGAATGAACGATTTCCATTTTGATGCAAAATTGTATCGAAAGAGCAAAGCTTAAGAATTTATTAAAAATCCTTATTTGAAAAATTTTTCCGATTTATTGTAACACTTCGTATACAAAATTTAAGTAATCATGCCTGTTTCATTTCCTTTTCACCTCCTAATAATCATCAATAGGAACTGATAAGTGGCAAGTAGCGCTTCCCGCCTCCCCCCCCCCTCTCTCTCTCTCTCTCTCTCTCTCTCTCTCTCTCTCTCTCTCTCTCTCTCTCTCTCTCTCTCTCTCTCTCTCTCCGGATTTGACATTAACGCAGCTTCCTTTGGCAGCATTAGGGTCACTATTAAACATAACTTTGCACTGTCCTATTTTCTGAATGTTATTGTTCTAAGAGATTTCAAGCAGGTTTTTCTCCAAAAATTCGCATCATAGCATTAGAAGATAAATCGTCTTTAGATATAGAACAGTGTAGAAACTTTTAATAAAGAATAAAATCGTATAATACAATCAGTATATCGTTAAGTGATCGGTAAAAATTCCATCCTGTGCAGTGTAAATCAAACGAATTGGTCAAAGAAAGTGAACAAACTATACTCGTACAAAAGTTATTTGGCCGTTGGACCTGGGTCTTTTTCAGAATACTTCGTGTCAAACTCAAAATATTAAGGACATCTTATCCTCTAAGGGAGGAAACTAACCGGCTTATCCTCAGAAGCAGATAAATCTCTTGAATGCCAGAAGCTAACCATTGTATTGTACCTTTTTAAGTAACAGACCACAACCTCAAGCAGCAGAGCTGATGATGAACGATTTCGTTTTAAAAATGATAATCTTAAAAGAAACAGTTGTATCACGTTAATAGTGTGTGTGCCTTATATTTTCAAAAAACTTATATTTATGATATGGAAGTATAGTTTGAAATTATAGTAGGTGTGATAAATAACGCTCAAGGTGACGTTTAGTTCCTAAATTTGGGGTGAAATTACAGCCACCAATACGTTTGAGGAATATAACGACTCGTAAGCTAAGCTGTGCCTTAATTCCAGTATATTTCTATCGTTCTTTTTTGTTTTTCGAAAATGGACAGCTTGTTGGAGTAACATTATTCTCCAACTACACTTCGGGTCAGATTATCCTCCCCATCTCCAACACCGTACCCCAGGGCCCAGGTTCCAATAATCAAAACATGGTGAAAAATACGAAGAAATATATTTCTGCCATTTGTATGCCCATATTATTATTATTATTATTATTATTATTATTATTATTATTATTATTATTATTAAACCTTTCTTATACAAACTATAAAAACCAGAAAAAATTGAGGAAGAGAAATTAGATAATAGTGTGTCCGAGTGTACCCTCAAGCCAGAGAACTCTACCCTAAGACAGTGGAAAACTATGGTACAGAGGCTATGGCACTACCCAAGACAACAGAACATTGTTTTTTTTTATTTTAGTGTCCTCCTAGAAGAGTTGCCTACTATAGCTAAAGAGTTTTTTCTATCCTAACCAAGAGGAAAGTAGCCACTGTACAATTACAGTGCCTCTATGACCTGCTTGAATAGGCAGATATGAGTATGATCATCATTTGGTTATATATGAAGTCTGATGATATTCATTTCACTTCATAACTTTTCGGAATATTATATAAAATATTTCAGAAATAAAAACATACCAAAAAATTAATAATCTTTATGGAGCAAAACTTTCTATCACACTTATAAAACAATTATTATCAAGATATGGGGTCCCAGTTCTTCAGTGTCCATATTTTCTTTTCTTGGCAAGTTTAATTTAGCCAAAGGGATACAATGTGTGAGACATTCACTTCGCCCTTCTTCCCCTTCGAGTGGATGCCATCAAACTGATTCCTGCGAGGCAATCATCCAAGGAGTAATGGACCCCGATGCTTGTTTAGTTGTTTCCTGAATGTTGGAGAGGTCGCTCCAATGACGGGAAGAGAGGAGGAAAGCGAAATGGTTTGAAAAAGAGATAGAGAAAAAATCATGAGTGTTTGAAGTGGACCGTTCGACCAATATAGAGGAAAACGAATAGTACTGACCATAGGGCAGGGAAGGGCGTCGATTTGAGAGAAAACAAGGAGTCGTCAGGGATTCATATTCCATAAAGTAATCAATGGTTATAACAAAAATTAAATCGAAGAATGATAGCGATCTGTCGTCAATTGGTGATCATCACGACACTGAATTGGTTGATTGGATGCTGCCACTCGAACATAATCTTTATTCCTATGGTGGGAGATGCGATCTACAATTAGAGAGTCTTGAGATGGAAAATGTTTCATTTTCATCTTAGAATACAGAACGTTTCCCGTTATTTTGAAGTCGATTTCAAACATTTTTCTTTATTTTAGAGTTAAACAATGTTAAACTAGTGGAGATATTGGACTAGTTATTTGGGATCTATTTCTGCCTTTAATATGGAAGTATACCGAAACTATTATTATCAACCCTGAATAAAATAAGGCTCTGGGGAAGGTTTGTGTCTAAGAGGTCAATGTGACTAATTTTTATTATAAATTAAATAATGAGTTTTTATAAACGTTACCTGAGAAAAGATCGAAAAGTGGAGACTGTAACGAATAAATGTAACTTTTTCTGATAAATGATCACAAGAGAATTACATTAACCCTTTCACTGTCAGTGGTAAATTCAACAAAACTGCTGATGTAGCCACATCTTTAATGAACACACAAATCCTACCTTGTTGATAGTTATTGTAAAGATCTCATAAAGACCTTCCTAATAAATACTGCCATGCTTTGGTTTAGGAGATTTTAAAAGAAGCTTCCCTTTTTCAAATTTTGATTTAGTAACCAATGGCAGTGATAGGGTTAATGGGACAACTTTCTTTTGTAGAAAAGTGTCTCTCTCTCTCTCTCTCTCTCTCTCTCTCTCTCTCTCTCTCTCTCTCTCTCTCTCTCTCTCAGATTTAACACCCTATCAGTTTAGTTTTCTTTTCAAAGCCTGTAATGTTCACCTCCCCTCGTTTTCTCCAACACCAATCCCCAAAATGAAATCTTCGTTTGATATCCATAATCCACTTATCTCCAATCCATTCATGCTCACTGTTTACTACTGTATGCCTAAAATCAGTTTTCCTTCATTGCCTTCGTGATTAACATTAAGTGTCCCAGATTTTCAAGTTCTCTTCATGTTCATGTCGGTTGAACGTCATCTTCTAAGTTGCAATGCAATGCCATTACGCCATTACTTTTAGAATAGATGTCAGATATTGAAAGTTTGGCAGTCAAACTATTTTCTTTTTCTATAATGTCCACCTTGCTAATTTTTTTTTTCTTGATAGCAGAATATTTTTTTTTCTTTTACTTAGATAATCATATTGTATATGAACCATTATAAATAGAATATTTGCAAATACATTTCTGTAATCGTATGATTATTTACCTAAGGAAATTACATAATATTATAGCAACCTTTAAAGTAACAATTAAGAATTCTATTGTTGATGTCAATTTCGAAAAAGAATACCTTTCACATCAATATGATTGAATAATGGAGTTGGGACTATATGACATTTTGAATGTTACATAAGACGGGAAAGGGGTTGAGGCGGGCGGGTTTGGGGGGGGGGGGAGGGGGAAGTTGACATTGAAATTGGTATCGAAGTAACTGGTGAAAGTTATTGTCGTATCGCCTTGCGGTGGCTGATGCGGTAATGTCCCTGACTGGTGAACGCCAGACGGCGGTTCGAGTACCGCTCAAACTTGTTAGTTTCTTGGTTGATGCAACATCGATATCCTTGTGAGCTAATGATGAGGGGTTTTGGAGGAGCCTATAAGTCTATCTGCTGAGTCATCAACCGCCGTTTCCTGGCCCTCCTTGATACTAGTTTGGGTGGAGAGGGGACTTGGTCACTAATCATATGTATATATGGTCAGTCTCTAGGGCATTTTCCTGCTTGATAGGGCAATGTCACTATCCGTTGCTTCTGCCATTCATTAGCGGCCTTTGAACCTTTAAACCTGCCATAGATCATAATCTTTGTCGATAATGACTATCCATAAGTTTAAGGAGAGTCGTTTAAAGAGAACTAAATTCTAGGCATTTTCAATCAAGGGATAAAATGTTATAAAATTGCAACGTTTTTATAAATTAGGTAAGATAACACCGCTAATCAGATTTATAAAACTAGTAGGTACGTTTCAAGGTTTTTGTTTATATATTGACAAACGCAAGCTTCTTTGGAATGAAGAGCGTCTTTATTTAGTTTAGCCATGCACTATGGTGTTTCCCTTCGAACATAGACGTAAATCACTTTACTGGAGTAAATAATTTGAAAGAAATTAAAGATAAGAAAATGGACGAAAAAAGGCAAAGGGAAAGGATTTTTTTTTATAGATAAAAAAAAAAAGATCGGTTTATTGAATTATTCCAAATGTAGGGATTCCCCCCTCCCCAATAGAAAAAAAATATGGAATAAGGAAGAAAAAAGAAATATATAAAAAAGCGTTAGATAAAAAAATAGAAAAACAAAAGGGGCTTTATTGAGGGACTATTAAATAAACAATAACTTCCCAAGACGATAAAAGGGGGACAAGGACAGAAAAATGAAGACAAAATAATGAAAAAGTAACTAATAAAAAAGTGAAGAGGGTCATAGGTGTGGCAGGAATGCCAAATACTGTGGGACCTTCATCGACCTTCTTCCATCTCTCTCTTAAAGGATCCAAAAATCAATAGTTATTAACTACCAACCCTCACCCTGGCCCTGGACTCCCAAAGCCCATTCTGGACTCTCTCTCTCTCTCTCTCTCTCTCTCTCTCTCTCTCTCTCTCTCTCTCTCTCTCTCTACAGAGTTTTCATCAAATAAAAACCTTTTTTAACTTTATATATTTTTCCCATGTTTTCTAGGCCCTCTTCAATCCGTTTCTAACTATATCTCTATTAAAAAAGTATTCTTAATTCAATAATATTTTTTTTTTTACTTTTTAGTTTACTTTTTCATTCCCTTTACTATTTCTTAAGCGTTGGCTTCAGCTTTGCAAAACCGATAACTGAAAGTGTGTGACCTGCATAGATAAAATCCAAAACAAATATTTTTCTTACGTGGCTTTTTCCACATATTTTGGCACTGATTCATAACAAGCTACAACCCAAGTTGTAAAAGTAGGATGCTATACCACATACCTGATTACTCATTTTTTACTATCTTAAGCCTCCCCCCCCCCCCTTAGGTTGTCTTAATTAGTTTATGGAAGCTACTAGGTACCGGATCCCTAACTTTCTCGAAGTGATGCTTCTATGTACAGGTCGATAGAGAGATTATCAAACTTTTATAATTAAAATCACTGCCCGGATAAGACCAGGAAGGCATGTTGGACGACTTAGTAAGAGTTTTCTCAAGTAATTTAGGGCAACCTTTTAAATAACATAAATTTTGTTCTTCATCCTTCTTGGTTTTCAGCACTTCCGACACTTGTTTCATTGTAAGAACTTAATTAAGATTTGTTTACTTACCGAATGTTGTAAAGGGTCTGAAGCTAACAACAGCATCCCCTCCGTAATGGGAAAAACATGCTGTGTCGATATTATCTATCCATCTGATCATCTATCTATCTATCTGTCTATGTATATATATAGAAATAGATATGTGTATTTATATATATGTATATATATATATATATATATATATACATATATATATATATATATATATATATATATATATATATATATATATATATATATATATAGACTGTTATAATCTAAACAAGAAAGGAAATATATGAAAAGCGTTTTAATATTTTCAAAATCGTCAAAATTATATCTTCATACGACACTGGAAGATTTCAAGTCAATTTTCGCCTTATCTGATGTGAATCAGAACAAAGTTAATAAATTTAATTTGAAAATGATAATGGCTTTGTTTTAATTGACAACAAAGCGAAAACCTTATTCATCTAACCTTCGTCTTTTGGATCTGAATACTTTGGAAAATGAATTCTATTTCGACAATTCTCATTTGACATTTTTCAGCTGAGATAACACTAATCGACTATTTTTCATTGTTATCTAATACATTATGAAGAGGCGGAAAGAAAACATCGTATGAATAAATGAAAGTTTCAAAAGAATGACATTGCAAGCAGATAACAAAGAAGAAATTAAATATCTTTTATGTGGGTAAAAGAACATCCGCTTCTTTACCTGCAGACATTAGACAATGATATGTCTGCGTGACCAGTTTTGCCAAATAAACCCAACTCCTTTTCGGCACAAAGGACCCTGGGGCAGCGATAGCCTGCACAGTAAGATAAGATATTGACGGTCATTGCAGCCACAAGCTGGCTGGAACACCAGCTGTAGAAAAGTTCGTAGGCCATAGAGTGAAAATTCAGATATGGGAAAGGCCACAAACCTCTTTTAACTTGGTTTACAGGATATGTAATTTTTTTCTTTTGCACACAAAAGAACCCGTTATTTTAATCAGAAAATCTTCGTAAAAATACACTGTTCTCAGCCGTACTTCATTAAAATACAGGCGACCGTAATTTTACGAGTTGGTGACCGTAATATTCCTTAACGCCAATATATCCGTTTTTATAATGGTCAAAATCCTGGAATAAATGTTGCCAGGCAAATTGTTAACAGTGCAACAGTATTTCGCAAGATAATATTGTTTTGGATATTTCGAAGTATTTAGATATTTGTTTGTGCGTAAACATTTTTGAAAGTTTAACATTCCTAGAAATTAATGTGATCGGATTTTAATTAAAGAATTGACATAAACTTAACAAGAAATAAAGTTTTATCTTAAATTTCATAAAATTAAAGGAAATTCTCTTTATTAAATATGCAAATGTAGAGCTTCTGTTCAAT
>NC_090733.1:155364624-155382124 GCF_036898095.1 Palaemon carinicauda | reverse complement strand
GATTAGCTTCCCCATTCCCAACACCTTTCCACATGGCCCAGGTTCCAATAATGAAAACGTGAAAAATACGAAGAAAAATTTGTCTTCCACCTGTATGCTCATAATATTATTATTATTATTGTTATTATTATTATTATTGTTGTTATTATTATTATTATTATTATTATTATTATTATTATTAGCTAAGCTACACCCTTAGTTGGAAAAGTAGTATGCTATAAGTCCAATGCCCCCCCCCCCCCAAAAAAAAAAATAGAAAATAGCCAGTAAGAAGATTAAATGATTAAATTGCAGAAGTAATCCATAATTGAAATAGAATATTCTAAGAGCAGTAATACCATGAAAATAAACCTCTTTTTTCTATACAAGCTATAAAAACTGCAGAAAAACAGAGGGAGAGAAATTAGATAAGAATAGTGTGTCCGAGTTTACCCTCAAGCCAGAGAACTCTACCCTAAGACCGAGGAAGACTATGGTACAGAGGTTATGACACTACCCAAGACAATAAAACATTGTTTTTATTTTAGTGTCCTTCCAGAAGATGGCCTACTATAGCTAAAGGGTTTTTTTCTACCCTAACCAAAAGGAAAGTAGCCACTTAACAATTACAGTGCCTCTATGACCTGCTTGAATAGGTAGATACGAGTATGATCATCATTTGGTTATTAAAGAAGTCTGATAATATTAATTTCACTTCATAACTTTTCGGAATATTATATAAAGTATTTCAGAAACAAAAATATACCCAAAAATGAATAATCTTTCATGGAACAAAACTTTCTACCACACTTATAAAACAATTATTATCAAGATATGGGGTCCCAGTTCTTCAGTGTCTATATTTTCTTTTCTTGGCAAGTTTAATTTAGCCAAAGGGATACAATGTGTGAGACATTCACTTCGCCCTTCTTCCCCTTCGAGTGGATGCCATCAAACTGATTCCTGCGAGGCAATCATCCAAGGAGTAATGGACCCCGATGCTTGTTTAGTGGTTTCCTGGATGTTGGAGGGGTCGCTCCATGGTGGAAAGAGAGGAGGAAAGCGAAATGGTTTGATAAAAGAGACAGAGAAAAAATCATGAGTGTTTGAAGTGGACCGTTCGGCCAATATAGAGGAAAACGAATAACACTGACCATAGGACAGGAAAGGGCGTCGATGTGAGAGAAAACAGGGAGTCGTCAGGGATTCATCTCCCATAAAGTAATCAATAGTTATAACCTTAATCTATGATGTAAGCAGGTGTATCTCTTCCTTTATATACTAAAACTGTTTCAGATATCAGATTCGTAATTGTTACAAAGTAGTTTGGCGTATAAGAAGCTGGAAAGTATTTCCAATAGGGTAATCTGTGATTCAGCGAAGCATAGTCTCTTACTTTTATGCAAGAACATAGGATAGAAAAGGTCCACTTGGAATTTTAGTATAACATTCAGCTGCTTTGTGACGTATTTTGTCTTAAGCTGCTTATCACTAAGTAGTAATTTGGCTCTATCAGTTAAATATCATGAAACACTTTCATAAATAGTATCTAACTTCATCACAAATAGAAAGTATTTATTAAACTCAGACTGTTTCTTTGCCTTTCTTTGTCTCAAACGTAACTGACACGACATAAAAAAATGATTGCAAGAATGATAGTGATCTGTCGTCAGTTGGTAATCATTATCACACTGAATTGGTTGATTGGATGCTGCCACTCGAACATAATATTTATTCCTATGGTGGGAGATGCGATCTACAATTATAGATTCTTGAGATGGAAAATGTTTCATTTTCATCTTAGAATACAGAAAGTTTCCCGTTATTTTGAAGTCGATTTCAAACATTTTTCTTTATTTTAGAGTTAAACAATGTTAAACTAGTGGAGATATTGGACTAGTTATTTGGGATCTATTTCTGCCTCTAATATGGAAGTATACCAAAACTGTTATTATCAACCCTGAATAAAATAAGGCTTTGGGGAAGGTTTGCGTCTAAGAGGTCAATGTGACTAATTTTTACTATAAATTAAATAATGAGTTTTTAGAAAAGTTACCTGAGAAAAGATCGAAAAGTGGAGGCTGTAACGAATAATTGTGACTTTTTCTGATAAATGATTACAAGAGAATTCCATTAGCCCTTTCACTGGCAGTGGCAAATTCAACAAAACTGCTGATGTAGCCAAATATTTAAGGACCCCACAAATCCTACCTTGTTGATATTTTTTGGAAAGTTCTCATAAGACCTTCCTAATAAATACTGCTATTATATGGTTTAGGTGATTTTATTAAATGCTTCCCCTTTTAAATTTTTGATTTAGTAACCTTTGTCATTGATAGGGTTAATGGGACAAGTTCCTTTGCAGAAAAGTTCTCTCTCTCTCTCTCTCTCTCTCTCTCTCTCTCTCTCTCTCTCTCTCTCTCTCTCTCTCAGAATTTACATCCTATTAGTTTAGTTTTATCTCTTCAAAGCCAATAATGTTCACCTCCTCTCGTTTTCCTAAACACCAATCCCCAAAATGAAATCTTCGTTTGATATCCATAATCCACTTATCTCCAATCTATTCATCCTCACTGTTTACTACTGTATTGCTAAAATCAATTTTTCTTTATTGCTTTCGTAATTAACATTTAACGTTTCTTATTGTCTTCATCTCTTCATGTTCATATATGTTAAACGTCACCTAAGTTGCAATACAATGCCATTACGCCATTATTTTCGGAATTATCCTATTACATAGTTAGATTTACTACTTTAAGGTGCATTACAAGTCACATTAAAAGGGTTTGCTTACGTTATACTATTGAAATGAATGAACATTAAGAGTAGATGTAAGTTATTGATGTCAGTTATGGAAAGTTTGACAATGTCAAACTTTTTTCTTTCTCTATAATGTCCACGTTGCTATTTTTTTTTCTCAACTGCTGGCAGAATATTTTTTCTTTTACTTAGATAATCATATTGTAAATGAACCATTACAAATAGAATTTTTGCAAATAAATTTTTGAAATCTCGTATATGAGTACTGAGGAGAAAGGAATGTTTCAATTTATTGATGATAATCGTATAATTTTATGGAAGTTGAAGAAATATCTCTCGTTTTATTGCCCTTTACTTTTTTATAAATGACATATTCAACTCATTTTTTTCAGTTTTCATGGATATATATATATATATATATATATATATATATATATATATATATATATATATATATATATATATATATATATATATTATAAATATCTATAAGCAATATTTATTTATCAATCTCCCCGCCTATGCATGTGTATACATAGATTTATACACATATATGCATGTATACAGTATATTGTATATGTATACTGTAAATACTATACAATCAATTTTGATAATTTTCTATTGATTTGGATCTGTATTCAGTATGGGAAACGAATGAAGACTGAATTGTGCAGATTTTTCTATGGTTAAAATGAAATCTTGAGAAAAATTCATGCCTAACTTCGCTGAGGTATCCACACGAATTCTGGGAACCTTTCGAGTATTCGCATGTTCAAGGAATATGCAAAAGGGATGGTACATATATTTGCTCTTATCTGGATCAAGGGAGGTACATGCATGTTTCATACACTCGCATACATTTCCATATGCGTATTGAACGTATATCGCCAAATACATCTATACATACATACATACATACATGAATGCACGCATGTTTACATACACCTTTTAACAGTATTCGTCTTCCCTTTGGAGACCAGAACTTCTTGCGAGAGGTCTTTTTTATTTTCTTATTTATTCGAATATAATTTTTTTTTATTTATTTTGATCACAGCCCTGTCTGGCAGTCTGTTGGACTGCTCTTCGAGACCCGCTCAAGCTCTATAATTTGTTGCAGCGTGCAACCTCACCATATGGGAGAGCCCATAGGTCTTACCTCTTGAGTCACCAGTAGCCATTGCCTTGGTTTCCCTGGTCCTAGCTTGAACAGAGAGAGGGATTATGCATTGACCATAAGTATATACAGAGTATGGTTAGTCTCTAGCGTGGCATCTGAGATATCTCAGAATGAAAAATCTTAATACTTTAGTAATAAATTTTACTATTTTAGTTGGTCTGATGTAATGATTATTGGTTAAAATTGCATTCCAAAAAGATATATATGCTTGTTTATGTGTGTCTGTATGCTTGTTTATGTGTGTCCCTATGCTTGTTTATGTGTGTCTGTATGCTTGTTTATGTGTGTCTGTATATATTTTAGTCGCGTCTTGATAATATATTCACCCTTACTCATTTGAATGTAAATTCTGTATAACGATTCTAACTCTTCGTGTAGTTGTTGTTAATTAGTTATTCTATAATTGGTTCAGTAATAAGTTTTACTTTTCATAAAGGAAACCGCAAAACAAGTTTCAATATTGCCAGGGGAGAGTTTGGAAATTTAGCTCTTCATTACTTTGTTTTTACAGCAATTGGTATATTGGTATTATTTAATAATTTCTTAAATTGAAAATTAAAACATTATGCCGAGGAATTTATTACTCTGTGAACAAACCATTGACCTCTGTTCCATTTGCAATTACGAACAATTTTGAAGATATTTTTAAATAACTATTTGTTCATCGATAAAAATACTGTCTCTAGTAAAGTTCAATAAATGAAAAGGGAAATAAAAGGAATACAGGATTATCAGGTTTCCATTTTATCTATAATCTTAACAGATAACCCTAAAACAGTTATCACCTTTATTAATGATCTTAGTCAGGCTGCCCATATATATATATATATATATATATATATATATATATATATATATATATATAAAGAGAGAGAGATATAGATATATATATATATAGAGAGAGATAGAGAGAGAGAGAGAGAGAGAGAGAGAGAGAGAGAGAGAGAGAGAGAGAGAGAGAGAGAGAGAGAGAGAGTTAATGTACAGGTATATATTGATAATCTTTTCCATTACTTCTTTGGTCCTACACCAAAATATATAGTAGATAAAAAGGGATAACACATTATGCAAATAGCCAGAAATACGCCGGATTATATATTATTCATTCACGTCATGTTTTTTTATAGTAATCCGTTACCTAAAGATGATCGCTTTAAATGAGAATTATATCCAAAACAATAAGTATAAAATTTTTATTTTCTCCTGAAAATTCCACTTGGTAAAAATATATTTCATATTTTCGAATGTTTATACATAAACAACTAGATAATTCATTCCCTTCAATTTATTTATATTTAAACACGTAAAGACATTCACTTCAAATCAAAATGGTAACCAAAAAAATATGTATAAAGTTATATTATTCCTTTATTCATTATGTACTACTAGATCACTCACGTTATGCATAGTGTCCCATTCATAAAATCCTAATCCAATTATCTGGTTTTGTATGAAACACCGACTCCACAGTAGCCGCCTCTTATTATTGCACCACATGTTATAAATTATTTACTATACATTCTCTGTTCGGTGCAATAAATGAAAGTTGATTGTTTGGTGGATGTACTGTTCATTGTTTGTGTCTTTTCCCCTTTCCCTTTTTTATTTTAATTGTTCATTACTTTTCTTGTACTTTATATATTTCCTTGTTTCCTTTCCTCCCCGTTGCAGCCTTTTTAAACTAGGTTTGTAGCTTGGCTAGTAATAATAATAATAATAATAATAATAATAATAATAATAATAATAATAATAATAATAATAATAATAATAATATAATAAAATGTATCGGGTCACCGGAGAGTAGATTTTTTTTCCATATGTCAGAGGAAATAAATAAACCATGAGACGTTTTTCAAGGCTTTTTATCGTTCAGTTTTATGAATCTTTTTAATCTATTTATAAATATCAATGTAATCTGTTAAGTATTTATATTGCTTGGTGAACAAAACATAATGTTTTGAAGCATTAGAAAACTGAAATCAGTAGAGGTGTGAATATAATAAAAAAGATCACTCAAATTCTCAGATGACCACATTCAATCAAATCATACCAGTTGAGTTATTACTAACATGTACTATAGATTAGGAATTCTCAAGAATCAGATAATCTCTTTTTTCCTTTCCTTCTTAAGAAACAATCTTTTTCCAAGTTCCATGTAAGAGATTATTGAGGTTGATTTGTATGTGTACTGAGTTTTTGAACGAACAGGATCCTGGAAAAAAAATATAAAAAAAAAATCGTCGTTAAACAGAAAACCCAATGAAAAGCATTTTCATAGCCAGGTAATCATTAATGAATGACAGCAAAGTCATCAGAACAGTGGAAACAAGTATGTGAAAAGCATGGACATTTATTCTAGAAATTCTAATCACCATCACCAACTTCATTGCGAGGGTTATGTTTTGATAGGCATGCATTTATTTATCCATGTTTGTTTTTTTTTTTTTTTTTTTGTGATTCGCATAACTTGAAGACTGTTCGACTGAATCTCATTGAATTTGGTGGATGATTGGCCATGATCTAAGGACAATTTGATGAGATTTTGTGAGTAATTGGGTTAAAGATCAAGGTCCCGAAAAGGTTAAGACCGTCTTTTCGCTATTTCCTTGATAGCATTGCCTATATGTTCATAATTCAGTTGCCTGTCTTATGATATACAACGTGATATAGGGGAAGGTATACGCTCAACCGAGTGCCCGTTCTAGCCTCATGTCTATTACAATGTTATGCGTTCGCCTAGCATAGGCATGACAACAGATTGATCCCAGCCTGGGACTGTAATTTTAAACTGTTTACTGGGGGAGGATTCTGTTGTGGTTGGGCATCATAGTCGGGTTTTGGGCGTGGCTGGCTGACGTTCTTGTGAGCATCTATGCTGATGATACTGGAACTGAAACCAGACACCTTTACCTTTTACCTTTTATTTTAATGGAAATCTTACTCTCCAATCTTCATGCTGAGGGTGACATAATAGTCACAATTTTCAGTTGCCACTACCCAATTATTATGAAACGATTAATAAATCTACGCTACATTTAAACAAAATATATGTAGTGAGGTAGCTGTTAGGTACCAAAAGAGAGGCGAGCTGAATGTAAGTGACTTTATTCAACATGATATACAAATAGTTGAGGGGAACAATGTCACAAAAAATCAATGTGAAACATGCAATGGGTAGCTTAAGCATGTTTGTTTTTTATTAGTGCAGGAGAGAACGAGCGATACAAAAGACAATAGCATCACGGTGTATGAGCGTGTATAAAACGCGTTCAGTACAGATTCGTGACTTTCCTCAAGAGCTGCATGATCAGTCCCTGAAGACACGCAAGCTTAGGGGAAGTCCCGTCGTGAGCAGAGCCAACTAATCGATGCTGATAAGTGAAATTGACGTCTATGAGCTCAGGGAAATATCATATTAAAATTCCTCGAATATTTTTTCCTGGAATTATACGAAGATTAGTGAAGTGCGGCTGAAATGTTTTAACCATTGACTTAATTTGGAGGAAAATTTTTTCATTGAAATGTCATGTCTCAATGAATGTCTTTAGTTGGGTATATTTTGAACTAATCAATTTCAGTTGCTGTTAGGAGAAAATATTATGAAATAAAATGTCAGTATCATTAAATCTTTCCATATTTGTGTGTTTAAACCTCTTGTATTGATTTTGGCGATATTTAACGTCTTTTTACTTTCTAGAATTTTTCAGATTCTTTCATTCCTTGAATAAATTATCAACATATATATATATATATATATATATATATATATATATATATATATATATATATATATATATATATATACATCAAACGATAAATGGAGAAAAGTAAATGTATTTCTGCTGATTTATATATATATATATATATATATATATATATATATATATATATATATATATATATATATATATATATATATATATATATGTGTGTGTGTATATATGTATATATGTATGTATATACACAGTATATGTATATCTTTTAAAGAATTTAAGATAGAGAAATGGAAATTTTAAAGGTATTTTGACTTACAATCATTTGCATAAAGCGCATGCATAGTCTATACCATCATCGTGATCGGGCCATTTAAAATGATTGAATAATAGAGTTGGGACTATATGGCATTTCGAATGTTACCTAAGACGGGAAAGGGGATGAGGCGGGCGGGGGCGGGGGTGGGGGTTGGGGTGGAGTTAATTATGAAATTGGTATCGAAGAAGTAACTCGTGAAAGTTATTATCGTATCACCTTTCAGTGGCTGATGCGGTAACGCCGCTGACTGGTGAACGCCAGACTGGGGTTCGAGTACCGCTCAAACTTGTTAGTTTCTTCGTCAATGCAACATCAATATCCTTGTGAGCTAAGGATGAGGGATTTTGGGGGAGCCTATAAGTCTATCTTCTGAATCATTAGCCGCCATTTCCTGGCCCTCCTTGGTACTAGCTTGGGTGGAGAGGGTGGTTGGTCACAAATCATATGTATATATGGTCAGTCTCTAGGGCATTTTCCTGCTTGATAGGGCAATGTCACTGTCCCTTGCCTCTGCCATTCATTAGCGACCTTTGAACCTTTAAACCTGCCATAGATCATAATCTTTGTCGGTAATGACTGGCGATAAGTTTAAGGAGAATCCTTTAAAGAGAACTAAATTCTTGGAATTTCAATCAAGGGATATAATGTTATAAAATTTCAACGTTTTTATAAATTAGGTAAGATAACACCGCTATTCAGATATATAGAACTAGTAGGTACGTTTCAAGGATTTTGTTTATATATTGACAAACGCAAGCTTTTTTGGAATGAAGAGCGTCTTTATTTAGTTTAGCCATGCACTATGGTGTTTCCTTCGAACATAGACATAAATCACTTTACTGGAGTAAATAATTTGAAAGAAATTAAAGATAAGGAAATGGAGGAAAAAAAGACAAGGGAAAGAAATTTTTTTGAGATAAAAACAAAAAAGATCGTCTTATTGAATTATTCCAAATGTAGGGATTCCCTACCCCCAATATAAAAAAAAAAATACGGAATAAGGAAGAAAAAAATATATAAAAAGCGTTATATAAAAAAATCAGAAAAATGAAGGGGCTCTTTTATATAGGGACTCTAATAAATAAACAATAACTTCCTCAAGACGATAAAAGGGGGACAAGGACGGAAAAATAAAGACGAAATAATGAAAAAGTAACTAATAAAAAAGTGAAGAGGGTCATAGGTGTGGCAGGAATGCCAAATAGTGTGGGACCTTCATCAACCTTCTTCCATCTCTCTCATAAAGGATCCAAAAATCAATAGTTATTAACTACCTACCCTTACCTTGGCCCTGGACTCTCTCTCTCTCTCTCTCTCTCTCTCTCTCTCTCTCCTCTCTCTCCTCTCTCTCTCTCTCTCTACAGAGTTTTCATCAAATAAAAACCTTTTATGACTTTATGTATTTTTCCCATGTTTTCTAGGCCCTCTTCAATCCGTTTCTAACTATATCTCTATTAAAAAAAGTATTCTTAATTCAATAATATTTTTTTTTACTTTTAGTTTACTTTTTCATTCCCTTTACTATTTCTTCAGCTTTGGCTTCAGCTTTGCAAAACCGATAACTGGAAGTGTGTGACCTGCGTAGATAAAATCCAAAACAAATATTTTTCTTACGTGGATTTTTCCACATATTTTGGCACTGATTCATAACAAGCTACAACCCAAATTGTAAAAGTAGGATGCTATACCACATATTTCATTACTATTTTTTTACTATCTTAAGCCTCCCCCCCCCCCCCCCCCCCCCCCCCCCGCTAGGTTGTCTTAATTAGTTTACGGGAGCTACTAGGTACCGGATCCCTAACTTTCTCGAAGTGATGCTTCTATGTACAGGTCGATAGAGAGATTATCAAACTTTTATAATTAAAAACACTGCCCGGATAAGACCAGGAAGGCATGTTGGACGACTTAGTAAGAGTTTTCTCAAGTAATTTAGGGCAACCTTTTAATTAACATTTTTTTTTTGGTCTGTATCTTTCTCGGTTCTCAGCACTTCCGACACTTGTTTCATTGTAAGAAATTAAAAACTGGAAGATTTCAAGTTAATTTTTTCCGTATCTGACCTGAATCAGAACAAAGTTAATAAATTGAATTTGAAAATAATAATGGCTTTGTTTTAATTGACATCAAAGCGAAACCCTTATTCATCTAACCTTCGTCATTTGGATTTGAATTCTTTGGAAAACATTACATTATGAAGAGGGGAAAAGAAAAAATCTTATGAATAAATGAAAATTTCAAAAGAATGACATGGTAAGCAGTTACCAAAGAGGAAATTAAATATCTTATATGTGGGAAAAAGAACATCCGCTTCCCTACCAGCAGACATTAGACAATGATATGTCTGCGTGACCAGTTTCGCCAAATGAACCCAACTCCTTTTCGGCACAAAGGACCCTGGGGCAGCGATAACCTGCACAGTAAGATAAGATATTGACGGTCATTGCAGCCACAAGCTGGCTGGGACACCAGCTGTAGAAAAGGACGCAGGAATAGAGTGAAAATTCAGTTATGGCCAATGCCACAATCCTCTTTTGACTGGATTTACAGGAAATGTAATTTTTCCCTTGCACACCTAAAAAAAAAAAACGATATTTTACTCTGAAATTCTCTGTAAGAGTATTCTGTTCTCAGCCGTATTTTAGTAAAATGCAGGCGACGGTAAATTGACCTTATTTTTTTTTTTTATTTCTTACGGTTGGTGACCGTAATATCACTCCCTAACGCCAATATATTCGTTTTTATAAGGGTCGAAATCCTGCAATAAATGTTGCCAGGCATTATCGTTTAATTTTTATGGCAATTTTTTTAGCTGTGCAACAGAAGTTTGCAAGAGGATATTGTTTGAAATTTTTTGAAGAATTTAGAAATTTGTATGTGGGTAAACGTTTTTAAAGGTTTAAAACTCCCAGAAATTAATGTGATTGGATTTCAATTAAAGAAATGACATAATCTTGATAAGGAATAAAGTTTAATTTAAATTCCATAAAATTAAAGAAAAAACTTTCATTAAATATGCAAATGTAGAGCATCTGTTCAATTCCGGCTTAGTCTGGATAAATGAATAAAGAAATGGATAAATTAACAAAGCTAGATAAGACAAGCTCATCTATAATGACTTCATCTTGATGCTACATATTAATATGTTCGATTTGAATCTGTAAAAAATTATGCATCAGTGAATTACTTATTAGAGCAGATGTACTAAGGTTATTCGATGATTAATGGAATGTGCCTTAAATATGAGGAATAAAATTACTCTATTTATATTAGCTAAAGTTTTTTTTCTTTTCTTTTTCTTTTTTTCTTTGCCTTCACTTATTGCTTTTTAATCGTCTTTCATAATGTTGGCGTTACTTATTTGCCTTTCTTTGATTTTTTCACTCCTCTTTTATACTGTAGTTTATTCAATGTCTGTTTTTTTCTCCATGTGGCTGGTATCCCTATTCGGGTCCCTTTTTGAGTTAAAAATCTTCCATGTTATTACGAGTCTAAACATTGGTATGCAAATAGAGATTCTTATTTATTTTTTAATACGTTTTTTACAGAAATTAGAATATGGGTTTGCTCAATAATAATAATAATAATAATAATAATAATAATAATAATAATAATGATAATAATAATACAAAAAATAATTTATTATTATTATTATTATTATTATTATTATTATTATTATTATTATTATTATCATTATAACATTTATGGTATAGCTCAGACACAAGGGACGACTCATGATTATTATTTATATTATTATTATTATTGTTATTATTATTATTATTATTATTATTATTATTATTATTATTATTATTATAACAGTTTATGCTGTAACAGAGCCACAAGGGACGCCTCCTCTTTCAGTATGTCCTGGCTGAAACTACTGAAACTGGTTCCATACGTCTCTATACAACAAACTTTGTCTCAGCGGTGACAGCCAAAGGGCCACCAGATAAAAAGCCTCCACAATAATTGCTCGTCCCCGAAGGCTATCCATGAGGAACTGGGTGGTACATCACATATTCTTGTTAACAATGGGCATTCCAAGAGACAGGTCAATCGAGAAATCTAAGAAAGCCCTCGACACCTAGCATGGGACGGAGCAGTGCGAGACAAGCAGCACAACAAAAGTAAATATTTATCACAAGCGAATGATTCTCCGTAATTACCAGCAACACAAAAAAGTCATTGAGGAATCTTATGGAACAACAACTTCCTAGTCAAAGAGAACATGTAGCATAACTTTGCAATCATTTACCAAAGTCTCTCCTGTGCAGGACAGTCTGAAGAGAACAAATGTGGTCTACCGATACCAATGCCCCGGGATGACCACCATGCTGCTCTAGAAACGCCTCCCCTATCACGTAGAGCATGGTGCCATTAGGATACAATACCAACATACCTATTAAAGATCCATTTCACGAGGACTCGTGAAAAATTCCGATATCATCCGAAGTGGCCTCTGACAACATGAGGCTTAGAATTCTGGAAACCTTACTGATCTATCAGGAGAAACATATCCTCAACACCACGCAGGAAATATTTCTCCTAACTACTTGCCGAAGGAGGAAACTCCATCGCATGACTACAATTAGCTATACCAATCAGGACAGCATCTACGACGACAGCACCGATCAGCGAAACAACAGCTTGCCGGGAACAGAGCCTCTCACACCGAGCGCAACTGGCAAAAAGAGAACAGATTCCTCCAACCGGGAATTTCACACACATAACTCACTTACGACCCGATCACCTGGCCCAGGTACTGCCTTCGTCCTCGGTGCATTCGAAGCCAATGAGAATTCAACGGCTGGATTGAGACTTGATTGTATTCATATAAATAGCCATAACGCCCTCATTTATCATTTACTGTAGTCTTCAAGCTGGGTGATGACCAGACGTACCTCACTGCTTGAAACGCGTTGTAACTTGACCTTCACCAGAAAAAACGACGAAGAAAAATAAATCAATGAACCTTGGAAAGCCCCTGAACTCAGTACACAAACCTAGGTTTATATGTACTCTTTTGAAGTATAAGAATTTATTAATCTAATGATGAATATCTATACTCTCTCTAAAAATGAGAATAACACAGTTACTGGCAAATTGCAGTGCTGTTGAGACGAAAGTTAGATCAATTGTCACGCCACTGTGACAGCCAGGATCTTCAATAATAATAATAATAATAATAATAATAATAATAATAATAAATTGATAAAGGGATCGTTTTGTAAAATAAGAATTGAGAAAACGAGTCAAAAACCGAGCGCTAAAAAGGAAGGAAAGATTCTTGAAAAATTAACGAAGAAGATGAAGAAGACTTGAAAGTATCTTTGTGTCGAGTAATTGTCTTTCCAATATCGTAATTCTCTCTCCAGATTTAACGCCTTCCCTGGAGGGCCTCTCTTGGCTATTTCCCTTTTACCTCTTCCTGGTTTGTCCTCCAAGTGTCAGATTTAAACGAGCTATTTCCAAGACTGGTTAACACTGTGGTAAGCATAAAATTCGCTGGGTAGTTATTATTTCATTTAATTGTTATTAATATTATTATTATTATTATTAGTAGTAGTAGTAGTAGTAGTCATGGTAGTGGTAGTAGTAGTAGTAGTAGTAGTAATAGTAGGACTAATAGTATGAGTAGTAGCAGTAGTAGTATTAGGCGTAGTAGTAGTAGTAGGAGTAGAGGTAGGAGTATGAATAGTAGTAGGAGTATTAATAGTAGTAGTAGAAGTCAGTTTCAGTTGAATACTATTTTTTTTAAGGGTAGGAAGGTAAACCAGCTATTTGAAGACTTTTTTTTTTAACATTTTGCTAAGCAGAATTCCGGTAGGTAATAGTTATTATTACTATTATTATTATTATTATTATTATTATTATTATTATTATTATTAGTTGTAGTAGTAGTAGTAGTAGTAGTAAATTTTTTTCGATAAAATTTTGTTTTGAATGGAAGCAAGTATATTAGCAAATTTTGACAATTACTCCTCGTACTATGGCAGAAATAAAAGATAAACGATACCAAAATTTATTTTGTTCAAAACTATCATGTCGAGATAAAGTAAGAATGTGTGTTCTACACTTAGTTGCATTATTTTGGCAGTTTATTTTTATATAGTGGTGTGTAATAAAGATATTGAAGTATGGATAAAATATGGACCTGTGATTTTAATAAATGTTGCGATTTTATCTCTATATGTTTTAATTGTTATAATGATATTTTATTAATAATAGTCAATACTTTTAAGATATTTTTTTTTCTATTTATACCTAAGACGATAATCTCTTTCCCTTTAGTAATAAGTGCCTCAACTATTTTAGTTTTTTTCCGTCTATTATAGACAGCTATTTTGGTGGAGAGAGAGAGAGAGAGAGAGAGAGAGAGAGAGAGAGAGAGAGAGAGAAAATTACTGTTCATATTTCATTTTCTTCTTTTATATCATGAGAAAGGGAGAATCCATATATCCCAACATAGAAGTTACGTGAAAGAGAAATTATGGGTGTCGTCATAAATAAATTATGAAGAAAATTTACTAAACTAAGACTACGGGCAAACAAAAAAAGTTATTTTTATTTCCAAAACACTAAGGAAAAAAATATGATAAAGAGTTTCCTAGATGGGTAAAAAATGCGTCATGAGAAAATCTTCTTTACTTCCGAGATAGCGAAGATTACCTTTGAAGCTGGTTTTATATGACTGTTGTCCAACATCTCTTCCAAGCAGCTGTGTGGTAAATATATACTTTCCCCAGAGAGAGAGAGAGAGAGAGAGAGAGAGAGAGAGAGAGAGAGAGAGATGTGGGGAGGGATTAGAATAGTCGAGGGGAGATAACAAAATAGTAAATTTAAACAAATGATTTTTTTTTCGACAAATAACAGTAATGAAGGATTTTTTCATATAAATTTGATACGATTTTATTCTTTTTTTGTAAACGGAAAATAAGTAATTTCGCTTAGTTAACATCATAAGTAAATCTATTAACGAGGATGTAGAACATCGGAATAGCCTACGTTTGTAAACAAGTAGATTCATTCGAATAAATGATTAGAAACTCTGCTACTACTACTACTACTACTACTACTACTACTACTGTTGATATATAATGATATAAAAGATAATAGTAATATTAATGATCATTGTGGCACCATCAACACTAAGATTAATACGGTATAACTAGTAAAACATTCCTATAAAACAACATAATATTTTACTGACATTTAAATCTTACCATTTACAATTTATCCATCAATTCTACTCAAGGAAAACCCATTAAAAGCCGCACAAGGAAAGGTGAAAGGTTGAACGTTAGACCTCCAGGTTCGAGATATTTTTCTTGGTTCAAGAGTGAGGTCTAATAGGTTCGAAGGGCGACTTCAAAGCAGGTCAAGTAGGGGGGGGGGGGCATGGGTCACCTATTGAAGAGGAGAACTTGATTGCTAAATCGTTCCTATCCCAGAGAGAGAAAGGTGGGGAAGGCCTACAGTAGGTGTCTCTAGTTGATGGGAGAGAGAGAGAGAGAGAGAGAGAGAGAGAGAGAGAGAGAGCTATTCTCTCTTCCACTTTGAGGTATATTAGCTTTTGAAATTAACCTGACTGGTTAAATTGAATTATTGAACAACGTTTGTTTCGTAAAAAGTAAAGACAAAATTGGTTGTCATTAACTTCATTGGACTCAGATTTGTTTATCAACGGTTTAGTTTATGGTTTTGAATCATCAGCATTTCTTTCATATAGATGAATGATGTAATTTAGATAAGGAAATGATAATGCATTAATTTTCCATGTTTCTTCCCTCCAGTGTTTTTATTCGACGCATGAAGCATAAAATGAGATTATGCCACCATCCCAAAACAAACAAAGAGATAAATCAACTCAATATATTAGAGGGCCAAGAACTTGTGCCTTTAAACACTATGGTACATAAGATTTAAAGGCCGCTCATGAATGGCAGGGGCAAAGGACCGAGACATTCCCTTAGCAAGCATGACAGGGCCTTAGAGACTAACCATACATACATATGTTCAGTGCCCAAGCCCCCTCTCCATTTAAACTAGGATCAAGGAGGGCGAGGCAATTGCGGTTTATGACTCACCAGGTAGACCTATAGGCTCCCCAAAAACCACCATTCTTAGCTCACAAGGATGGCGAGGTTGCAGCCTCTAAAGGAAGTAACGAGCTTGAGTGGGACTCGGGCCCCTTTCTGGTGATTACCAGGGTGGGACGTTACCATATAGGCCACCAGGTTATCTTTCTCCATCCCATTTTCTGTCTGCCCAGAGAGTTTCGGAGGCCGAGATTTGATTGACAGAAAATTACACGTTACCAGCATAGTTCCATTAGGCAGCCTAATTTTTATTCAAGGACAAATTGCTATGTTAATAATTAAAAGAATTAATGTTAATGAAAGGAATAATAGTTTGCTTTATTAACCTCGATTAGTGATCAACGAATATCATTAGAACTCAGTCGGTATCAGTAATTCATCAATTATTCACAAATTAAAATCAATAATAAATATCAGAGCCTTTGAATAATTGAGTAAAAAAATATGTTATTTATATGTGCGGTTTTATCTAAACACTGTCTCACGCGTATTTCCGATGCAATAACTGCACTGTTAAAGAAAAAACTCGTAACTTGACTCGGAAATTCTCCGTAAAAAATCACTGTTCTTAGCCGTATTTCAGTAAAATACACGCAACCATAATTTTACCTTACTTTTTTATTATCTTTTCAGGGTTAGTGACCGTAATATCACTCCTTTACGTCAATGTATTAGTTTTTAAAACTGTAGAAATCCTGGAATAAATATTGCCAGGCATTTACCTTTTTTTATGCAAATTCTTAAGTGTGATATATAGATTTTAAAGAGCCTCTCTATCTTTCTGTCTATTTGTAAAAAGGTAATCATTAAGATGTGTTGATAGCCATTGGAAATAGAATTCCTTTTAAAACTTCAATGCTAGCAACAATGATAAGAAATAAAAAAAAAATGAGTTGCAAGTCAGACCGAGGCAACATCATCGTTTTTAGTATTTCAAGGAAATGGTGCATTGCATTGCAATAACTCCGTATAACTGTCTCAAGGAAATCCATTATTCCCAAAAGAAGTTCCAGTTTCTGGGAATTGAAAAGAAAATGACAACTTTCAGGAGCGACGATAATTTCGTATATGATAATTTGTTACACGACAAGAAGGTCTTTTATGCAATCAAGCAATAAAGTTAAAAGTATCCCGAACTGTTCCTGCAATTTTATAGCGTTGAAGTATCGATCAATATATTGGAAAACATTTATTAATTGCTTCGTTTCAGTCGTTTTCAGATATTGCTTCAAGGTTTGCATTCCATCTGCTTTATTGGAAGATATATTGACATTTCTTGGGTACTCCAAAAGTGATTCGTTGTTATCTGTAATACAATTTGTTCGTGTTTATTATAAAACCATATGCAAGGATAAAGCGTATATTGGTTTGACAACGTTATTCATTCACATGGAAGTAATGGAAATGAAGCAATGTACTGAAGCATAGTAGACATTAGTAGATCGTTACTTAA
>NC_090733.1:155347124-155359624 GCF_036898095.1 Palaemon carinicauda | reverse complement strand
GAATATGATACCTAATCCATACGTACGTTTTTATTTAGTTATTCGTAATATCACGAACAAGCATCACTTTAGCACCGAATGATAAATGGACATGAAACTCGGCCATAGCCGACGTTCAAGAGGAGACTGGTGTTATTTGAGTTTTTCCAAAGATTCGTACTCTCGAGAGAATATAGAGATGTGTCTGACGTTGCAAAACCGAAATGGAGACTGACATATATATTGTCGAGCCTAGACAAACGGAGTTGACGTCTTCCTGGACGAGCATCTTCCAGATGGGCAGAAATTTGATTACGTTGCTGCCGGCAAGCTTTATGAATAAAGTAACATAGTGGCAATAGAAGGAGGAGTGCATCCATGAAGGTTTTCAATCTCTGGGGAAATGTACTTCTATGTTTGATGGTTAATGATAGAATTGTAAACAAAGATATGGGCTTGAGGAGAGATATGGAAAGGCTGTCACAAGTAATAAAAGAGAAGGGCTTTTGCAGGAGAGCCGTTAGGTTTTAACTGCAAGCAAGAACGTCACAAAAACTAAAACCTGAGCTAGCATGCTTATACAAGTTGGTCTATTAACAGTACAGGGAAGAGCGAGTGATAAGATAAAAAAGTTACAGTATGCGAGTGTGTATGAAACACGTGCAGTACATGGCTCTCTCTAGATATTACATACATGTAAAATAGAGCGCCCTGCTATAGAGAGTCTACTGTAGGTGGGTCGTCTGGCAGAATATATGCATGTTTTAGGCGATCAATGGAGACCCAGTCTGTCTTCTTTGCCACGTTTGTTTAGAATGCTTTTGGCATATGACAAATCACGAGGAAAGGTCCTGTGTAAAGGGGTGCCAGCTTTAGTTTGGTAGTGTCGTTGCACAGGAAAACGTTCGTTGTCGTGTGCAGATCGGTCGGATTGTGTTGCTTAGCTGGGGGTTGTAAGTATGGCGGTAAAGAGTAAATTTTCCCACAACATGACATAGCTGCTGGAGATTATCGGGGGAGGTTGCAGATGTAAAAAATTTGTCAGGGACGACCAACGGGTCACCATACACAATTTCAGCTGCTGAGATATCCAAGGCGTCTTCAGGAGTGGTTCTTAGTGCCGGAGAACCCAGGAGAGCCGAGTAAACCAGTTGGAGTACTAACAGCGGGACAAGAAAGTTGCTTTGTAGGTGCGATGGAAACGTTCAACCATTTCTTTGGCAGCAGGATTGTCTGATGTAAGGGGATTCCCAGGAAATTTGCTAATGTCCACAATTGCGATGTGAAAAGTGTTACCCCTGTTAGAGGTAATATGTTTAGGGATATCAAATCTCACTATCCATTCTGAGAGTACTTGAGGTGGACGTTGCAGTTTCCATAGGAATGGCTTCAGTCCAAGGAGTGGAGCTGTCGATAATGGTAAACAGGTAGGTACCAATGTCCTTGTGATGTTTTTAGGGGTTTTACTACGTCGATGTGAGTGCGGGCGAAACGATGTTGAGGTTTAGGAATAATGCCCACTCCTGAATCCGTGTTTTGAAGTTCTTTTGAAGCTTTACATTGATGGAAAGGAGAGGTGCATGTGGTTGTTCATAAAGTCTTCGCCTTTGGTCATCAAGTCCTTCATGCGCGAAATATTGACATCGGGGATAACACTGCGTACAGGTTTTGGTAGGCGCCATACTCAGAGGGCATGAAGTAGATTCACTTCATGAAGAGAGCCGTGTGTGGCAGGTTGCAGGGGAGTGATGCTGGTCATATCCCTGAGGGCAAGCTATTTGGGCACCTGGTAATGGTGTCTTACTCGTTCTTGATGCGAAACTGGACTTTGATACGCTGGAACCAGGCGAACTCTTCTCCGCTGGCAAAAGGTGGCAGTTTCACTGAGGAGGTGTGTGTGGAAGAGTCAGGTTCGGTGGGCGACATCATCAAACAATAGGACACGGTAGTGAGGGGGATGGGAGGAGGGAGGGAGTCACTCCGAGGTCACCAATTGTGCGGGAGAGCAGTTGGGGTGTAACTGAGAGGAGAGGTGAATGCAAGTGAACTTTAGTAATCAATTATCGAGTTTATATACACGGACTTGCGAGCAAGAACGTCACAAAAATTCAAATATAATCAAACATGAGCTAGCATGCTTACACAGATTGGTCTATTAACAGGGCAGGGAAGATAAAAAAGGAAAACTATTAAAGTGTACGAGCATGTATGAAACACATGCGGTAGAGGATTCACTAATAAAGGAGAAGGAGAGAAGGGATCCAGTAAAAAGGAGAAGAAATCCAGTAATAAAGAAGTCATCCAATAAGAGAGGAGAGATCCAGTAATAAAGGTAAAGGGATCGAGTAATAAGGTATAACTGAGAAATTAATAAAGGAAAAGTGATCCATTGATATAAGAGAAGTGATAAAGGTGAAGGGATCCAGTAATAAATGAAAAGGGATCCAGTAATGAAGAAGAGATCCAGTAATAAAGAAATGATCCACTAATGAAGAAGTGATCCAGTAATAAAAAAAGGTATCCAGTAATAAAAGGGAAGGCATCCAGTAATAAAAAAAGGTATCCAGTATAAAGGAGAAGGAATGCAGTAATGAACGAGAAGGGATCTACGAAGTGTTGCAAGAAGACCACAGAGAATATTGTTCAAGATCGTCCAGAATTATTGAGTAAATGTGATGGCAGAGGCTCTTGTGACGTGGAAAGACATCGCCCTTGCCTTGTTGTGGAATATTTTTGATTAATTGGGTGAAGAGCCAGGGAGTTTTTCAGCTGTTCGAGGGAGTAAATTCAAAGTTATTGGTCAGGAATGAACGATTTCCATTTTGATGCAAAATTGTATCGAAAGGGCAAAGCTTAAGAATTTATGAAATATCCTTATTTGAGAATTTTTTCCGATTTATTGTAACACTTCGAATGCAAAATCTGAGTAATCGAGCCTGTTTCATTTCCTTTTCACCTCCTAATAATCAGCAATAGAAGCTGATAAGTGGCAAGTAGAGCTCCCCTCCCCCCGTTCTCTCTCTCTCTCTCTCTCTCTCTCTCTCTCTCTCTCTCTCTCTCTCTGGATTTGACATTAACGCAGCTTCCTTTAGCAGCATTAGGGTCACTATTAAACATAACTTTGCACTGTCCTATTTTCTGAATGTTGTTGGTCTAAGAGATTTCAAGCAGGTTTTTCTCCAAAAAATTCGCATCATAGCATTAGAAGATAAATCGTCTTTAGATATAGAACAGTGTAGAAACTTTTAATAAAGAATAAAATCGTATAATACAATCAGTATATCGTTAAGTGATTGTTAAAAATTTCAATCTGTGCAGTGTAAATCAAACGAATTGGTCAAAGAAAGTGAACAAACTCTACTCGTACAAAAGTTATTTGGCCGTTGGACCTGGGTCTTTTTCAGAATACTTCGTGTCAAACTCAAAATATTAAGGACATCTTATCCTCTAAGGGAGGAAACTAACCGGCTTATCCTCAGAAGCAGATAAAGCTCTTGAATGCCAGAAGCTAATAATTGTATTGTACCTTTTTAAGTAACAGACCACAACCTCAAGCAGCAGAGCTGATGATGAACGATTTCGTTTTAAAAATGATAATCTTAAAAGAAACAGTTGTATCACGTTAATAGTGTGTGTGCCTTATATTTTCAAAAAACTTATATTTATGATATGGAAGTATAGTTTGAAATTATAGTAGGTGTGATAAATAACGCTCAAGGTGACGTTTAGTTCCTAAATTTGGGGTGAAATTACAGCCACCAATACGTTTGAGGAATATAACGACTCGTAAGCCAAGCTGTGCCTTAATTCCAGTCTATTTCTATCGTTCTTTTTTGTTTTTCGAAAATGGACAGCTTGTTGGAGTAACATTATTCTCCAACTACACTTCGGGTCAGATTAGCCTCCCCATCTCCAACACCGTACCCCAGGGCCCAGGTTCCAATAATCAAAACATGGTGAAAAATACGAAGAAATATATTTCTGCCATTTGTATGCCCATATTATTATTATTATTATCATTATTTTTATTATTATTATTATTATTATTATTATTAAACCTTTCTTATACAAACTATAAAAACCAGAAAAAATTGAGGAAGAGAAATTAGATAAGAATAGTGTGTCCGAGTGTACTCTCAAGCCAGAGAACTCTACCCTAAGACAGTGGAAAACTATGGTACAGAGGCTATGGCACTACCCAAGACAACAGAACATTGTTTTTTTTATTTTAGTGTCCTCCTAGAAGAGTTGCCTACTAGAGCTAAAGAGTTTTTTCTATCCTAACCAAGAGGGAAGTAGCCACTGTACAATTACAGTGCCTCTATGACCTGCTTGAATAGGCAGATATGAGTATGATCATCTTTTGGTTATATATAAAGTCTGATGATATTCATTTCACTTCATAACTTTTCGGAATATTATATAAAATATTTCAGAAATAAAAACATACCAAAAAATTAATAATCTTTATGGAGCAAAACTTTCTATCACACTTATAAAACAATTATTATCAAGATATGGGGTCCCAGTTCTTCAGTGTCCATATTTTCTTTTCTTGGCAAGTTTAATTTAGCCAAAGGGATACAATGTGTGAGACATTCACTTCGCCCTTCTTCCCCTTCGAGTGGATGCCATCAAACTGATTCCTGCGAGGCAATCATCCAAGGAGTAATGGACCCCGATGCTTGTTTAGTTGTTTCCTGGATGTTGGAGAGGTCGCTCCAATGACGGGAAGAGAGGAGGAAAGCGAAATGGTTTGAAAAAGAGATAGAGAAAAAATCATGAGTGTTTGAAGTGGACCGTTCGGCCAATATAGAGGAAAACGAATAGTACTGACCATAGGGTAGGGAAGGGCGTCGATTTGAGAGAAAACAAGGAGTCGTCAGGGATTCATATTCCATAAAGTAATCAATGGTTATAACTTCAATCTTTGCTCTAAGGAAGTGTGTCTCTTCGCTTCTATATTAAAACGGGTTCAGAGATTAGATTCTTGATTATTACAAAGTAGTTTGGCGTTTAAGAAGCTGGAAAGTATTTCCAATAGGGTGAATCTGTAATTCAGTGCAGCATAGTCTCTTACTTTCATGCAAGAACATATGGGTAGAAAAGGTCCACTTGCAATTTTAGTATAACATTTAACTGCTTCTCCCGTTTTTTATTCCTACGCTGCTTAATCACTAAGAAGCATTTTGGCATTATCAGTTATACATCATGAGCCAGTTTCAGAATTAGTACCTAATTTCATAACAAATAGTAAATATTTATTAAACTCTAACTTCTTTTTAGCCTTTAGTTGTCTCAAGCATCACTTACACGATAACAAAAATTAATTCGAAGAATGAAAGCGATCTGTCGTCAATTAGTGATCATCACGACACTGAATTGGTTGATTGGATGCTGCCACTCGAACCTAATCTTTATTCCTATAGTGGGAGATGCGATCTACAATTATAGATTCTTGAGATGGAAAATGTTTCATTTTTATCTTAGAATTCAGAACGTTTCCCGTTATTTTGAAGTCGATTTCAAACATTTTTCTTCATTTTAGAGCAAAATAATGATAAACTAGTGGAAGTATTGGACTAGCTATTTGGGATCTATTTCTGCCTTTAATATGGAAGTATACCGAAACTATTATTATCAACCCTGAATAAAATAAGGCTCTGGGGAAGGTTTGTGTCTAAGAGGTCAATGTGACTAATTTTTATTATAAATTAAATAATGAGTTTTTATAAACGTTACCTGAGAAAAGATCGAAAAGTGGAGACTGTAACGAATAAATGTAACTTTTTCTGATAAATGATCACAAGAGAATTCCATTAACCCTTTCACTGTCAGTGGTAAATTCAACAAAACTGCTGATGTAGCCACATCTTTAATGAACACACAAATCCTACCTTGTTGATAGTTATTGTAAAGATCTCATAAAGACCTTCCTAATAAATACTGCCATGCTTTGGTTTAGGAGATTTTAAAAGATGCTTCCCTTTTTCAAATTTTGATTTAGTAACCAATGGCAGTGATAAGGTTAATGGAACAAGTTCCTTTGCAGAAAAGTTCCCTCTCTCTCTCTCTCTCTCTCTCTCTCTCTCTCTCTCTCTCTCTCTCTCTCTCTCTCTCTCTCTCTCACAGAATTAACATCCTATCAGTTTAGTTTTCTTTTCAAAGCCTGTAATGTTCACCTCCCCTCGTTTTCCCCAACACCAATCCCCAAAATGAAATCTTCGTTTGATATCCATAATCCACTTATCTCCAATCCATTCATGCTCACAGTTTACTACTGTATGCCTAAAATCAATTTTCCTTTATTGCCTTCGTGATTAACATTAAGTGTCCCAGATTTTCAAGTTCTCTTCATGTTCATGTCGGTTGAACGTCATCTTCTAAGTTGCAATGCAATGCCATTACGCCATTACTTTTAGAATTGTCCAATTACATCGTTACATTTACTACTTTAAGGTGCGTTAGAAGTCACCTAAAATGGTTTTGTTTACGGTTTACTATTAAAATTAAGGAAGATTACGAATAGATGTCAGATATTGAAAGTTTGACAGTCAAACTATTTTCTTTTTCTATAATGTCCACCTTGCTAAATTTTTTTTTCCTGGTAGCAGAATATTTTTTTTTCTTTTACTTAGATAATCATATTGTATATGAACCATTATAAATAGAATATTTGCAAATACATTTCTGTAATCGTATGATTATTTACCTAAGGAAATTACATAATATTATAGCAACCTTTAAAGTAACAATTAAGAATTCTATTGTTGATGTCAATTTCGAAAGAGAATACCTTTCACATCAATATGATTGAATAATGGAGTTGGGATTATATGGCATTTTGAATGTTACATAAGACGGGAAAGGGGTTGAGGCGGGCGGGTTTGGGGGGGGGGGGAGGGGGAAGTTGACAATGAAATTGGTATCGAAGTAACTGGTGAAAGTTATTGTCGTATCGCCTTGCGGTGGCTGATGCGGTAATGTCCCTGACTGGTGAACGCCAGACGGCGGTTCGAGTACCGCTCAAACTTGTTAGTTTCTTGGTTGATGCAACATCAATATCCTTGTGAGCTAATGATGAGGGGTTTTGGAGGAGCCTATAAGTCTATCTGCTGAGTCATCAACCGCCGTTTCCTGGCCCTCCTTGATACTAGTTTGGGTGGAGAAGGGGCTTGGTCACTAATCATATGTATATATGGTCAGTCTCTAGGGCATTTTCCTGCTTGATAGGGCAATGTCACTATCCCTTGCTTCTGCCATTCATTAGCGGCCTTTGAACCTTTAAACCTGCCATAGATCATAATCTTTGTCGATAATGACTATCCATAAGTTTAAGGAGAGTCGTTTAAAGAGAACTAAATTCTAGGCATTTTCAATCAAGGGATAAAATGTTATAAAATTGCAATGTTTTTATAAATTAGGTAAGATAACACCGCTAATCAGATTTATAAAACTAGTAGGTACGTTTCAAGGTTTTTGTTTATATATTGACAAACGCAAGCTTCTTTGGAATGAAGAGCGTCTTTATTTAGTTTAGCCATGCACTATGGTGTTCTCCTTCGAACATAGACATAAATCACTTTACTGGAGTAAATAATTTGAAAGAAATTAAAGATAAGAAAATGGACGAAAAAAGGCAAAGGGAAAGGATTTTTTTTATAGATAAAAAAAAAAGATCGGTTTATTGAATTATTCCAAATGTAGGGATTCCCCCCTCCCAAATGTAGGGATTCCCCCCTCCCCAATAGAAAAAAAATATGGAATAAGGAAGAAAAAAGAAATATATAAAAAAGCGTTAGATAAAAAAAATAGAAAAACAAAAGGGGCTTTATTGAGGGACTATTAAATAAACAATAACTTCCCAAGACGATAAAAGGGGGACAAGGACAGAAAAATGAAGACAAAATAATGAAAAAGTAACTAATAAAAAAGTGAAGAGGGTCATAGGTGTGGCAGGAATGCCAAATAGTGTGGGACCTTCATCGACCTTCTTCCATCTCTCTCATAAAGGATCCAAAAATCAATAGTTATTAACTACCAACCCTCACCCTGGCCCTGGACTCCCAAAGCCCATTCTGGACTTCTCTCTCTCTCTCTCTCTCTCTCTCTCTCTCTCTCTCTCTCTCTCTCTCTCTCTCTACAGAGTTTTCATCAAATAAAAACCTTTTTTAACTTTACATATTTTTCCCATGTTTTCTAGGCCCTCTTCAATCCATTTCTATCTATATCTCTATTAAAAAAGTATTCTTAATTCAATAATATTTTTTTTTACTTTTTAGTTTACTTTTTCATTCCCTTTACTATTTCTTCAGCGTTGGCTTCAGCTTTGCAAAACCGATAACTGGAAGTGTGTGACCTGCGTAGATAAAATCCAAAACAAATATTTTTCTTACGTGGATTTTTCCACATATTTTGGCACTGATTCATAACAAGCTACAACCCAAGTTGTAAAAGTAGGATGCTATACCACATATTTCATTACTATTTTTTTACTATCTTAAGCCTCCCCCCCCCCCCTTAGGTTGTCTTAATTAGTTTATGGAAGCAACTAGGTACCGGATCCCTAACTTTCTCGAAGTGATGCTTCTATGTACAGGTCGATAGAGAGATTATCAAACTTTTATAATTAAAATCACTGCCCGGATAAGACCAGGAAGGCATGTTGGACGACTTAGTAAGAGTTATCTAAAGTAATTTAGATCAACCTTTTAATTAACATAAATTTTGTTCTTCATCCTTCTTGGTTTTCAGCACTTCCGACACTTGTTTCTTTGTGAGAACTTAATTAAGATTTGATTACTTACCGAATGTTGTAAAGGGTGTGAAGCTAACAACAGCATCCCCTCCGTAATGGGAAAAACATGCTGTGTCGATATTATCTATCCATCTGATCATCTATCTATATATCTGTCTATGTATATATATAGAAATAGATATGTGTATTTATATATATGTGTATATATATATATATATATATATATATACAAGTATATATATATATATATGTGTATATATATATATATATATATATATATATATATATATATATATATATATACGTATATATATATATATATATATATATATATATATATATATATATATACTGTTATAATCTAAACAAGAAAGGAAATATATGAAAAGCGTTTTAATATTTTCAAAATCGTCAAAATTATATCTTCATACGACACTGGAAGATTTCAAGTCAATTTTCGCCTTATCTGATGTGAATCAGAACAAAGTTAATAAATTTAATTTGAAAATGATAATGGCTTTGTTTTAATTGACATCAAAGCGAAAACCTTATTCATCTAACCTTCGTCTTTTGGATCTGAATACTTTGGAAAATGAATTCTATTTCGACAATTCTCATTTGACATTTTTCAGCTGAGATAACACTAATCGACTATTTCTCATTGTTATCTAATACAATATGAAGAGGCGGAAAGAAAACATCGTATGAATAAATGAAAGTTTCAAAAGAATGACATTGCAAGCAGATAACAAAGAAGAAATTAAATATCTTTTATGTGGGTAAAAGAACATCCGCTTCCCTACCAGCAGACATTAGACAATGATATGTCTGCGTGACCAGTTTTGCCAAATAAACCCAACTCCTTTTCGGCACAAAGGACCCTGGGGCAGCGATAGCCTGCACAGTAAGATAAGATATTGACGGTCATTGCAGCCACAAGCAGGCTGGAACACCAGCTGTAGGAGAGTGCGTAGGCAATAGAGTGAAAATTCAGATATGGGAAAGGCCACAAACCTCTTTTAACTTGGTTTACAGGATATGTAATTTTTTTCCTTTGCACACAAAAGAACCCGTTATTTTAATCAGAAAATCTTCGTAAAAATACACTGTTCTCAGCCGTATTTCATTAAAATACAGGCGACCGTAATTTTACGAGTTGGTGACCGTAATATTCCTTAACGCCAATATATCCGTTTTTATAATGGTCAAAATCCTGGAATAAATGTTGCCAGGCAAATTGTTAACAGTGCAACAGTAGGCTATTTCGCAAAATAATATTGTTTTGGATATTTCGAAGTATTTAGATATTTGTTTGTGCGTAAACATTTTTGAAAGTTTAACATTCCCAGAAATTAATGTGATCGGATTTTAATTAAAGAAGTGACATAAACTTGAAAAGAAATAAAGTTTCATCTTAAATTTCATAAAATTAAAGGAAAATCTTTTTATTAAATATGCAAATGTAGAGCTTCTGTTCAATTCCGGCTTAGTCTGGATAAATGGATAAAGGAATGGGTAAATTAACAAAGCTAGATGAAGACAAGGTCATCTATAATGACTTCATCTTGATGCTAAGTCTTAATGTGTTCGTATTTAATATTTTACAAATTATGCATCAGTAAATTATTTATTAGAGAAGATGAATTTTTTGACCAAGATTATTCGACGATTTATGGAACGTGTCTTAAATAAGAGGAGTAAAATTAAATTTCCATTAACTGAAGTATTTTTGCCTTCAGTTACTTGCTTTTTCATCTTCTTTTCTTAATGTTTGTGTTACTTATTCCCCTTTTTTAATTTTTTTTTCACTCCTCGTTTATAGTTTATTCAGTTCCTTTGTTTCTTTGACATATGGCTAATCTCCGTATTTGGATCCATTTTTGAGAGTTATAAATCGCCCATGTTATCATGATTCTAAACATTGGTATGCAAATAGATATTTCTAAAAAAATGTGCTGAAAGTAAAGGCATATTTTTTTTCTAATTTGTTTTTATTAATAATAATAATAATAGTAATAATAATAATAATTATTATTATTATTATTATTATTAGTAGTAGTAGTAGTAGTAGTAGTAGTAGTATTATAAGTTTATGGTATAGGTCAGACACAAGGGACGACTCATTATTATTATTATTATTATTATTATTATTATTATTATTATAATACCGACGAACCTTCGACCTTGACAGCGAATGGGCCGCCAGATAAAAGGCCTCCACAATAATTGCTCGCCCTGGAAGGCTATCCATAAGGAACTGGGTCGTACATAACAGGTTATTGTGAACAACGGTAAATATTTACAGCAAACGAATAATTCTTCGAGATTACCAGCAAGACGAAAAAGCCATTAAGGAATCTTACGGAACAACAGCTTAACTTCGCAATCATATACCATAGTCCCTCCTGGGCAGGATATTCTGAAGAGAACAAATGTGGTCTACCGATACCAATGCCCTGTCCGAGGATGCCCCGCCATGACCAGCATGCTGCTCTAGAAACGCCTCCCCTGTCACATACAGCATGGTGCCATTAAGGCACATTACCAACAAATCCATTAAAGGTCCAATTCACGAGAATTCTTTGTGAAAAATGCCGAAATCATCAGCAGTGCCCCTGATGACAGGAGGCTTAGAATTCTGGAAGCCCTACTGATCCAGCAGGAGAAACACCACGCAGGAAATGTTTCTCCAACCTACCCGCCAAAGGAGCAGCCTCCATCCCATGACTACAATTAGTTATACCAATCAAGACAGCACCAACGACGACAGAACCGATAAGCGAAACAGCAGCTTGCCTGGAACAGGGCCTCTCCAGCGAGCGCCGCGTCTAAGAGAAGAGTCCTTCATCCGGGAATCTCACACACGTAACTCACTCACGAGCATATGAACTGGACCAGGTACTACGTTTGCCCTCGGGGTATTCCAAGCCAATGATAATTTGACGCCTGAAGTAACTTACCTTTGTTCATATAACTACAGCCATAACACCCTCATTTATCAGTTAATCTTCGAGCTTGATGATGACCAGACGTACTTTAGTTTAAGGCGCGCTGTAGCTTGACCTTCACCACTGAAAACGACGATGAAAGATAGATCACTGAACCATGGAAAATCCATGAACTCAGTACATAAACTTATGTTCATGTGTTCTCCTCTGAAGTAAAAGAAATAATTCCTTTACTGGTGAATATGCATATTTTCTCCTAGAATGAGAATAACAGTTACTGGCAAATTGCAATGCTGTAGAGAAGAAGAAAGTTAGATCAATGAAAAAGTTATCTTAGAAAATTAACGCCACTGTCACAGCCAGTATCTTCAATAATAATAATAATAATAATAATAATAATAATAATGAATTGATAAAGGGATTGTTTTATAATATAAGAATTAAGAAAACTAGTGAAAAACCGAGCACTAAAAAGGAAGGAAAGATACTTGAAAAATTAACGAAGAAGATGAAGAAGACTTGAAAGTATCTTTGTGTCGAGTATTGTCTTTCCAATATCGTAATTCTCTCTTCAGATTTAACGCCTTCCCTGGAGGCCCTCTCTTGGCTATTTCCCTTTTACCTCTTCCCGGTTTGTCCTCCAAGTGTAAGATTTAAACGAGGTATTTCCAAGACTGGTTTTTTAACATTGTACTAAGCAGAAAATTCGCTGGGTAGTTATTTAATTTAATTATTATTATTATTATTATTATTATTAGTATAAACATTATTATAATTTTTGTTATTATTATTATTATTATTATTATTTGTATTAT
>NC_090733.1:155322124-155344624 GCF_036898095.1 Palaemon carinicauda | reverse complement strand
AGTATATTTCTATCGTTCTTTTTTGTTTTTCGAAAATGGACACCTTGTTGGATATGTTTTTGTGACAGAAACAGCGAAGTAACACCATTCTCCAACTTTACTTCCGGTCAGATTAGCTTCCCCATTCCCAACACCTTTCCACATGGCCCAGGTTCCAATAATGAAAACGTGAAAAATACGAAGAAAAATTTGTCTTCCACCTGTATGCTCATAATATTATTATTATTATTGTTATTATTATTATTATTGTTGTTATTATTATTATTATTATTATTATTATTATTATTATTAGCTAAGCTACACCCTTAGTTGGAAAAGTAGTATGCTATAAGTCCAATGCCCCCCCCCCCCCAAAAAAAAAATAGAAAATAGCCAGTAAGAAGATTAAATGATTAAATTGCAGAAGTAATCCATAATTGAAATAGAATATTCTAAGAGCAGTAATACCATGAAAATAAACCTCTTTTTTCTATACAAGCTATAAAAACTGCAGAAAAACAGAGGGAGAGAAATTAGATAAGAATAGTGTGTCCGAGTTTACCCTCAAGCCAGAGAACTCTACCCTAAGACCGAGGAAGACTATGGTACAGAGGTTATGACACTACCCAAGACAATAAAACATTGTTTTTATTTTAGTGTCCTTCCAGAAGATGGCCTACTATAGCTAAAGGGTTTTTTTCTACCCTAACCAAAAGGAAAGTAGCCACTTAACAATTACAGTGCCTCTATGACCTGCTTGAATAGGTAGATACGAGTATGATCATCATTTGGTTATTAAAGAAGTCTGATAATATTAATTTCACTTCATAACTTTTCGGAATATTATATAAAGTATTTCAGAAACAAAAATATACCCAAAAATGAATAATCTTTCATGGAACAAAACTTTCTACCACACTTATAAAACAATTATTATCAAGATATGGGGTCCCAGTTCTTCAGTGTCTATATTTTCTTTTCTTGGCAAGTTTAATTTAGCCAAAGGGATACAATGTGTGAGACATTCACTTCGCCCTTCTTCCCCTTCGAGTGGATGCCATCAAACTGATTCCTGCGAGGCAATCATCCAAGGAGTAATGGACCCCGATGCTTGTTTAGTGGTTTCCTGGATGTTGGAGGGGTCGCTCCATGGTGGAAAGAGAGGAGGAAAGCGAAATGGTTTGATAAAAGAGACAGAGAAAAAATCATGAGTGTTTGAAGTGGACCGTTCGGCCAATATAGAGGAAAACGAATAACACTGACCATAGGACAGGAAAGGGCGTCGATGTGAGAGAAAACAGGGAGTCGTCAGGGATTCATCTCCCATAAAGTAATCAATAGTTATAACCTTAATCTATGATGTAAGCAGGTGTATCTCTTCCTTTATATACTAAAACTGTTTCAGATATCAGATTCGTAATTGTTACAAAGTAGTTTGGCGTATAAGAAGCTGGAAAGTATTTCCAATAGGGTAATCTGTGATTCAGCGAAGCATAGTCTCTTACTTTTATGCAAGAACATAGGATAGAAAAGGTCCACTTGGAATTTTAGTATAACATTCAGCTGCTTTGTGACGTATTTTGTCTTAAGCTGCTTATCACTAAGTAGTAATTTGGCTCTATCAGTTAAATATCATGAAACACTTTCATAAATAGTATCTAACTTCATCACAAATAGAAAGTATTTATTAAACTCAGACTGTTTCTTTGCCTTTCTTTGTCTCAAACGTAACTGACACGACATAAAAAAATGATTGCAAGAATGATAGTGATCTGTCGTCAGTTGGTAATCATTATCACACTGAATTGGTTGATTGGATGCTGCCACTCGAACATAATATTTATTCCTATGGTGGGAGATGCGATCTACAATTATAGATTCTTGAGATGGAAAATGTTTCATTTTCATCTTAGAATACAGAAAGTTTCCCGTTATTTTGAAGTCGATTTCAAACATTTTTCTTTATTTTAGAGTTAAACAATGTTAAACTAGTGGAGATATTGGACTAGTTATTTGGGATCTATTTCTGCCTCTAATATGGAAGTATACCAAAACTGTTATTATCAACCCTGAATAAAATAAGGCTTTGGGGAAGGTTTGCGTCTAAGAGGTCAATGTGACTAATTTTTACTATAAATTAAATAATGAGTTTTTAGAAAAGTTACCTGAGAAAAGATCGAAAAGTGGAGGCTGTAACGAATAATTGTGACTTTTTCTGATAAATGATTACAAGAGAATTCCATTAGCCCTTTCACTGGCAGTGGCAAATTCAACAAAACTGCTGATGTAGCCAAATATTTAAGGACCCCACAAATCCTACCTTGTTGATATTTTTTGGAAAGTTCTCATAAGACCTTCCTAATAAATACTGCTATTATATGGTTTAGGTGATTTTATTAAATGCTTCCCCTTTTAAATTTTTGATTTAGTAACCTTTGTCATTGATAGGGTTAATGGGACAAGTTCCTTTGCAGAAAAGTTCCTCTCTCTCTCTCTCTCTCTCTCTCTCTCTCTCTCTCTCTCTCTCTCTCTCTCTCAGAATTTACATCCTATTAGTTTAGTTTTATCTCTTCAAAGCCAATAATGTTCACCTCCTCTCGTTTTCCTAAACACCAATCCCCAAAATGAAATCTTCGTTTGATATCCATAATCCACTTATCTCCAATCTATTCATCCTCACTGTTTACTACTGTATTGCTAAAATCAATTTTTCTTTATTGCTTTCGTAATTAACATTTAACGTTTCTTATTGTCTTCATCTCTTCATGTTCATATATGTTAAACGTCACCTAAGTTGCAATACAATGCCATTACGCCATTATTTTCGGAATTATCCTATTACATAGTTAGATTTACTACTTTAAGGTGCATTACAAGTCACATTAAAAGGGTTTGCTTACGTTATACTATTGAAATGAATGAACATTAAGAGTAGATGTAAGTTATTGATGTCAGTTATGGAAAGTTTGACAATGTCAAACTTTTTTCTTTCTCTATAATGTCCACGTTGCTATTTTTTTTTCTCAACTGCTGGCAGAATATTTTTTCTTTTACTTAGATAATCATATTGTAAATGAACCATTACAAATAGAATTTTTGCAAATAAATTTTTGAAATCTCGTATATGAGTACTGAGGAGAAAGGAATGTTTCAATTTATTGATGATAATCGTATAATTTTATGGAAGTTGAAGAAATATCTCTCGTTTTATTGCCCTTTACTTTTTTATAAATGACATATTCAACTCATTTTTTTCAGTTTTCATGGATGTTTTAATACATATATATATATATATATATATATATATATATATATATATATATATATATATATATATATATATATATATATATATATATACATATATATATATATATATATATATATATATATATATATATATATATATATATATATATTATAAATATCTATAAGCAATATTTATTTATCAATCTCCCCGCCTATGCATGTGTATACATAGATTTATACACATATATGCATGTATACAGTATATTGTATATGTATACTGTAAATACTATACAATCAATTTTGATAATTTTCTATTGATTTGGATCTGTATTCAGTATGGGAAACGAATGAAGACTGAATTGTGCAGATTTTTCTATGGTTAAAATGAAATCTTGAGAAAAATTCATGCCTAACTTCGCTGAGGTATCCACACGAATTCTGGGAACCTTTCGAGTATTCGCATGTTCAAGGAATATGCAAAAGGGATGGTACATATATTTGCTCTTATCTGGATCAAGGGAGGTACATGCATGTTTCATACACTCGCATACATTTCCATATGCGTATTGAACGTATATCGCCAAATACATCTATACATACATACATACATACATGAATGCACGCATGTTTACATACACCTTTTAACAGTATTCGTCTTCCCTTTGGAGACCAGAACTTCTTGCGAGAGGTCTTTTTTATTTTCTTATTTATTCGAATATAATTTTTTTTTATTTATTTTGATCACAGCCCTGTCTGGCAGTCTGTTGGACTGCTCTTCGAGACCCGCTCAAGCTCTATAATTTGTTGCAGCGTGCAACCTCACCATATGGGAGAGCCCATAGGTCTTACCTCTTGAGTCACCAGTAGCCATTGCCTTGGTTTCCCTGGTCCTAGCTTGAACAGAGAGAGGGATTATGCATTGACCATAAGTATATACAGAGTATGGTTAGTCTCTAGCGTGGCATCTGAGATATCTCAGAATGAAAAATCTTAATACTTTAGTAATAAATTTTACTATTTTAGTTGGTCTGATGTAATGATTATTGGTTAAAATTGCATTCCAAAAAGATATATATGCTTGTTTATGTGTGTCTGTATGCTTGTTTATGTGTGTCCCTATGCTTGTTTATGTGTGTCTGTATGCTTGTTTATGTGTGTCTGTATATATTTTAGTCGCGTCTTGATAATATATTCACCCTTACTCATTTGAATGTAAATTCTGTATAACGATTCTAACTCTTCGTGTAGTTGTTGTTAATTAGTTATTCTATAATTGGTTCAGTAATAAGTTTTACTTTTCATAAAGGAAACCGCAAAACAAGTCTTTCAATATTGCCAGGGGAGAGTTTGGGAAATTTAGCTCTTCATTACTTTGGTTTCTTACAGCAATTGGTATATTGGTATTATTTAATAATTTCTTAAATTGAAAATTAAAACATTATGCCGAGGAATTTATTACTCTGTGAACAAACCATTGACCTCTGTTCCATTTGCAATTACGAACAATTTTGAAGATATTTTTTAAATAACTATTTGTTCATCGATAAAAATACTGTCTCTAGTAAAGTTCAATAAATGAAAAGGGAAATAAAAGGAATACAGGATTATCAGGTTTCCATTTTATCTATAATCTTAACAGATAACCCTAAAACAGTTATCACCTTTATTAATGATCTTAGTCAGGCTGCCCATATATATATATATATTATATATATATATATATGTATATATATATATATATATATATATATATATATATATATATATATATATATAAGAGAGAGAGAGAGAGAGAGAGAGAGAGAGAGAGAGAGAGAGAGAGAGAGAGAGAGAGAGAGAGAGAGAGTTAATGTACAGGTATATATTGATAATCTTTTCCATTACTTCTTTGGTCCTACACCAAAATATATAGTAGATAAAAAGGGATAACACATTATGCAAATAGCCAGAAATACGCCGGATTATATATTATTCATTCACGTCATGTTTTTTTTATAGTAATCCGTTACCTAAAGATGATCGCTTTAAATGAGAATTATATCCAAAACAATAAGTATAAAATTTTTATTTTCTCCTGAAAATTCCACTTGGTAAAAATATATTTCATATTTTCGAATGTTTATACATAAACAACTAGATAATTCATTCCCTTCAATTTATTTATATTTAAACACGTAAAGACATTCACTTCAAATCAAAATGGTAACCAAAAAAATATGTATAAAGTTATATTATTCCTTTATTCATTATGTACTACTAGATCACTCACGTTATGCATAGTGTCCCATTCATAAAATCCTAATCCAATTATCTGGTTTTGTATGAAACACCGACTCCACAGTAGCCGCCTCTTATTATGGCACCACATGTTATAAATTATTTACTATACATTCTCTGTTCGGTGCAATAAATGAAAGTTGATTGTTTGGTGGATGTACTGTTCATTGTTTGTGTCTTTTCCCCTTTCCCTTTTTTATTTTAATTGTTCATTACTTTTCTTGTACTTTATATATTTCCTTGTTTCCTTTCCTCCCCGTTGCAGCCTTTTTAAACTAGGTTTGTAGCTTGGCTAGTAATAATAATAATAATAATAATAATAATAATAATAATAATAATAATAATAATAATAATAATAATAATAATAATAATAATAAAATGTATCGGGTCACCGGAGAGTAGATTTTTTTTCCATATGTCAGAGGAAATAAATAAACCATGAGACGTTTTTCAAGGCTTTTTATCGTTCAGTTTTATGAATCTTTTTAATCTATTTATAAATATCAATGTAATCTGTTAAGTATTTATATTGCTTGGTGAACAAAACATAATGTTTTGAAGCATTAGAAAACTGAAATCAGTAGAGGTGTGAATATAATAAAAAAGATCACTCAAATTCTCAGATGACCACATTCAATCAAATCATACCAGTTGAGTTATTACTAACATGTACTATAGATTAGGAATTCTCAAGAATCAGATAATCTCTTTTTTCCTTTCCTTCTTAAGAAACAATCTTTTTCCAAGTTCCATGTAAGAGATTATTGAGGTTGATTTGTATGTGTACTGAGTTTTTGAACGAACAGGATCCTGGAAAAAAAATATAAAAAAAAAATCGTCGTTAAACAGAAAACCCAATGAAAAGCATTTTCATAGCCAGGTAATCATTAATGAATGACAGCAAAGTCATCAGAACAGTGGAAACAAGTATGTGAAAAGCATGGACATTTATTCTAGAAATTCTAATCACCATCACCAACTTCATTGCGAGGGTTATGTTTTGATAGGCATGCATTTATTTATCCATGTTTGTTTTTTTTTTTGTTTTTTTGTGATTCGCATAACTTGAAGACTGTTCGACTGAATCTCATTGAATTTGGTGGATGATTGGCCATGATCTAAGGACAATTTGATGAGATTTTGTGAGTAATTGGGTTAAAGATCAAGGTCCCGAAAAGGTTAAGACCGTCTTTTCGCTATTTCCTTGATAGCATTGCCTATATGTTCATAATTCAGTTGCCTGTCTTATGATATACAACGTGATATAGGGGAAGGTATACGCTCAACCGAGTGCCCGTTCTAGCCTCATGTCTATTACAATGTTATGCGTTCGCCTAGCATAGGCATGACAACAGATTGATCCCAGCCTGGGACTGTAATTTTAAACTGTTTACTGGGGGAGGATTCTGTTGTGGTTGGGCATCATAGTCGGGTTTTGGGCGTGGCTGGCTGACGTTCTTGTGAGCATCTATGCTGATGATACTGGAACTGAAACCAGACACCTTTACCTTTTACCTTTTATTTTAATGGAAATCTTACTCTCCAATCTTCATGCTGAGGGTGACATAATAGTCACAATTTTCAGTTGCCACTAACCAATTATTATGAAACGATTAATAAATCTACGCTACATTTAAACAAAATATATGTAGTGAGGTAGCTGTTAGGTACCAAAAGAGAGGCGAGCTGAATGTAAGTGACTTTATTCAACATGATATACAAATAGTTGAGGGGAACAATGTCACAAAAAATCAATGTGAAACATGCAATGGGTAGCTTAAGCATGTTGGTTTTTTATTAGTGCCGGAGAGAACGAGCGATACAAAAGACAATAGCATCACAGTGTATGAGCGTGTATAAAACACGTTTAGTACAGATTCGTGTCTTTTCTCAAAAGCTGCATGATCAGTCCCTGAAGACACGCAAGCTGAGGGGAAGTCCCGTCGTGAGCAGAACCAACTAATCGATGCTGATAAGTGAAATTGACGTCTATGAGCTCAGGGAAATATCATATTAAAATTCATCAAATATTTTTTCCTGGAATTATACGAAGATTAGTGACGTGCGGCTGAAATGTTTTAACCATTGACTTAATTTGGAGGAAATTTTTTTCATTGAAATGTCATGTCTCAACGAATGTCTTTAGTTGGGTATATTTTGAACTAATCAATTTCAGTTGCTGTTAGGAGAAAATATTATGAAATAAAATGTCAGTATCATTAAATCTTTCCATATTTGTGTGTTTAAACCTCTTGTATTGATTTTGGCGATATTTAACGTCTTTTTACTTTCTAGAATTTTTCAGATTCTTTCATTCCTTGAATAAATTATCAACATATGCATATATATATATATATATATATATATATATATATATATATATATATATATATATATATATATATACATCAAACGATAAATGGAGAAAAGTAAATGTATTTCTGCTGATTATATATATATATATATATATATATATATATATATATATATGTATATTATATATATACATATATATATATATATATGTATATATGTATATATGTATGTATATACACAGTATATGTATATCTTTTAAAGAATTTAAGATAGAGAAATGGAAATTTTAAAGGTATTTTGACTTACAATCATTTGCATAAAGCGCATGCATAGTCTATACCATCAGCGTGATCAGGCCATTTAAAATGATTGAATAATGGAGTTGGGATTATATGGCATTTCGAATGTTACCTAAGACGGGAAAGGGGATGAGGCGGGAGGGGGCGGGGGTGGGGGTTGGGGTGGAGTTGATTATGAAATTGGTATCGAAGAAGTAACTCGTGAAAGTTATTATCGTATCACCTTTCAGTGGCTGATGCGGTAACGCCGCTGACTGGTGAACGCTAGACTCGGGTTCGAGTACCGCTCAAACTTGTTAGTTTCTTCGTCAATGCAACATCAATATCCTTGTGAGCTAAGGATGAGGGATTTTGGGGGAGCCTATAAGTCTATCTTCTGAATCATTAGCCGCCATTTCCTGGCCCTCCTTGGTACTAGCTTGGGTGGAGAGGGTGGTTGGTCGGGTGGAGAGGGTGGTTGGTCACAAATCATATGTATATATGGTCAGTCTCTAGGGCATTTTCCTGCTTGATAGGGCAATGTCACTGTCCCTTGCCTCTGCCATTCATTAGCGACCTTTGAACCTTTAAACATGCCATAGATCATAATCTTTGTCGGTAATGACTGGCGATAAGTTTAAGGAGAATCCTTTAAAGAGAACTAAATTCTTGGAATTTCAATCAAGGGATATAATGTTATAAAATTGCAACGTTTTTATAAATTAGGTAAGATAACACCGCTAATCAGATATATAAAACTAGTAGGTACGTTTCAAGGATTTTGTTTATATATTGACAAACGCAAGCTTTTTTGGAATGAAGAGTGTCTTTATTTAGTTTAGTCATGCACTATGGTGTTTCCTTCGAACATAGACATAAATCACTTTACTGGAGTAAATAATTTGAAAGAAATTAAAGATAAGGAAATGGAGGAAAAAAAGACAAGGGAAAGAAATTTTTTTGAGATAAAAACAAAAAAGATCGTCTTATTGAATTATTCCAAATGTAGGGATTCCCTACCCCCAATATAAAAAAAAAAATACGGAATAAGGAAGAAAAAAATATATAAAAAGCGTTATATAAAAAAATCAGAAAAATGAAGGGGCTCTTTTATATAGGGACTCTAATAAATAAACAATAACTTCCCAAGACGATAAAAGGGGGATAAGGACGGAAAAATAAACACGAAATAATGAAAAAGTAACTAATAAAAAAGTGAAGAGGGTCATAGGTGTGGCAGGAATGCCAAATAGTGTGGGACCTTCATCGACCTTCTTCCATCTCTCTCATAAAGGATCCAAAAATCAATAGTTATTAACTACCTACCCTTACCTTGGCCCTGGACTCTCTCTCTCTCTCTCTCTCTCTCTCTCTCTCTCTACAGAGTTTTCATCAAATAAAAACCTTTTATGACTATGTATTTTTCCCATGTTTTCTAGGCTCTCTTCAATCCGTTTCTAACTATATCTCTATTAAAAAAGTATTCTTAATTCAATAATATTTTTTTTTTACTTTTTAGTTTACTTTTTCATTCCCTTTACTATTTCTTCAGCGTTGGCTTCAGCTTTGCAAAACCGATAACTGGAAGTGTGTGACCTGCGTAGATAAAATCCAAAACAAATATTTTTCTTACGTGGATTTTTCCACATATTTTGGCACTGATTCATAACAAGCTACAACCCAAGTTGTAAAAGTAGGATGCTATACCACAAATTTCATTACTATTTTTTTTACTATCTTAAGCCTCCCCCCCCCCCTTAGGTTGTCTTAATTAGTTTATGGAAGCAACTAGGTACCGGATCCCTAACTTTCTCGAAGTGATGCTTCTATGTACAGGTCGATAGAGAGATTATCAAACTTTTATAATTAAAATCACTGCCCGGATAAGACCAGGAAGGCATGTTGGACGACTTAGTAAGAGTTTTCTCAAGTAATTTAGGGCAACCTTTTAATTAACATTCTTTTTTGGTCTGTATCTTTCTCGGTTCTCAGCACTTCCGACACTTGTTTCATTGTAAGAAATTAAAAACTGGAAGATTTCAAGTTAATTTTTTCCGTATCTGACCTGAATCAGAACAAAGTTAATAAATTGAATTTGAAAATAATAATGGCTTTGTTTTAATTGACATCAAAGCGAAACCCTTATTCATCTAACCTTCGTCATTTGGATTTGAATTCTTTGGAAAACATTACATTATGAAGAGGGGAAAAGAAAAAATCGTATGAATAAATGAAAATTTCAAAAGAATGACATGGTAAGCAGTTACCAAAGAGGAAATTAAATATCTTATATGTGGGAAAAAGAACATCCGCTTCCCTACCAGCAGACATTAGACAATGATATGTCTGTGTGACCAGTTTCGCCAAATGAAGCCAACTCCTTTTCGGCACAAAGGACCCTGGGGCAGCGATAACCTGCACAGTAAGATAAGATATTAATCTTTCAAAGATGTCTCAAGATTTATAACAGTGTAAAAAAAAAGAACAACAAACAAACATAGTTGGGCTCTCGTAACAAAACGCTCTCAGAAAATAAATTCATCGAGTCTAAAAAATGGAACGGCCACATTTTAAACAATTCTCCTTTGCACATAAAGAGGACACAATAAACAGGCAGAAGCGCGCCAATAAACCATCTCCTGGAGTCGACATTCATAGAAAACGGGCTCCGGCAAAGCAATATAAAACCTTCTTCTTCCTCTTTGTCGTTTTCGTTCTGTTGCGAGTTTTGTGAATGTTTTTTTATGTGATAAGAATGTGGCAGCCAAGTCTTTTCTTCAAATATTAGAATTTGCTCTTCTTTGCCCAATTGTTTTCTTATCCCGAAGCTGTAAAGCTATTTTTCCTTTCTCCAGAAAGTGTTTTGTATTCTGCTTTAAGAATTATTGAAAATTCAAAAGCTGATATTTCAATCAGTGAAGAATAGTGGGTGACGTTATTGGAACATCCTTACTTGATTAAACTCAAATACATGAATACTTGGAGAATTAATTGGTGTTTATCTTGCCATTTGATAAAAAATAAATGATTTGACTTCATTAAAATCATCAAAACTCTCTAAAAACAAATTCCAATTTAATGCTAAGTATCGTTATGTAGCAAATTCATATAATCATTACCACCTACTTAATAAAATTCTTCACTTCATTACATTGGTGAACCCAAAGTAGGGATCTCTAGACAACAGGGCAGACTGTAGCCTTAAGTTGATAATCATGAAAATTTGAAAGAAAATCCCAATTAGATGTTATTTGAGTGTCCCAATTACTCCGAGAACGTACTTGTAGTTGGCAATATTACAGATAATATAGTAAGCAGCTTTCTCTAATTATCCAGATGATAATGAGGCGGCTTTAATGAGCTTTGTAGCAGAACAAAAATCGTATATCCACAAGTTTTATTCTTAATGAGTGTTATTAGTCACTTGGAAACAGAAGTGTCGATATAGAGCGTGGGCGGACACACATACACACACAGACACACACATATATATACATACATACATACATATATATATATATATATATATATATATATATATATATTTATATATGTGTATATATATATATTATATATACAAAGTATATGTATGTGTGTGCGTACGTGATTGTGCTATATATATATATATATATATATATATATATATATATATATATATATATATATATATATATATCTATATGTGTGTATATATATATACATATATATATATATTATATATATATGTATATATATACACACAGATATACTGTATATATATAATACTGTACATATATATATATATATATATGTATATATATACACATACAGATATATATATATTATATATATATACATATATATATATATATATATATATATATATATATATATATACATATATATATATATATATATACATATATATATATATATATATATATATATATATATAAACGCATACACCACAGCACTAGAGTTCTACAGATCTCCAGCTTTTAAATGAATAATCTATTTCTTGACTGTCGCATAAGACTGGGAGTAATCCAAAGGGGTTACTAAAAGGAAGGCAAGATCTGCATCCTTCAGTCATGGCAACCACAATTGCTGTAGGTCCCTTACACGCTGGAGGAACTATATAGAATAACCGCAGTAATTTGAAGGATGGAAAATAAGAATATATAATATTACAAGCCGGCTTGAATGGCATTTTAATAATCTTTTGCTTTTGAATTGGTCACTATTGTATGCAGGTGGTGATCCTGTCGTTCTTTTGAATAGAAATGGCGTCGTGTGTTAAAATAGGGAGTGAAGGACAAATCATGGCTCAATGATGATTGCAGATAAGCATATTTGGATATAAAAGAGGCTTATCACCTTTGGAAAGATACCAGATAAGATTTGAATTGGAATAACTATACTCAGGTAAGAGCTGTTGCTCTGAGAGTTTATGCTTCAACTAAATAGGAATATAACTTGACCATAAAAGATACACTTTGTTACATCCCAGGAATATATATATATATATATATATATATATATATATATATATATATATATATATATATATATATATATTATACATATATATACACATATATATACATATTCAAATAAGCCATATATATTTTTGATACATTAATGTCTGGATTCTCTTAAGGACCTCGGGATCAGAGCCCCAGGCGAAATCACACAAAGACAAGAGCTTGTGACCGACCAGGGTTCGATTCCCGGCAGGTCACAAGCTCTTGTCTTTGTGTGACTTCGCCTGGGGCTCTGATCCCGAGGTTCTTGAAAAAAGTTATCTAATACAGGAAATTTTAGTAATAAAACTCAAACAAAATAAAACTTAAATTTAATTAAAGGTTTCAGAATAGTTTTTTTATTTTTTTAATTTAGGTTAAATATTTCTAAATTTCTTGAAAGGATGTTCGGTTTGGGTAACTATAAAAATCGTTTGAGAGTATCCTTAGGAGGACCGACCTTGTGTTAAAGGGTAACGACAAGGGGGTGAAAGTTTCGGTCCTTCCCAATTTCCCGCAACTTCAAGAGAGCCCTGAAGAAAAACAAACAAACATTCTATTACCCCCTAATAATAATAAACTTAAATAGTAACGACAAGGGGGTAACAACTGCAAAAACCTAAATTAGCATAAACACATCTCGAAAAATAAAATAAAGAATTAGAGTTAAAGGATCCTTCAAAAACTTATATTTATATATAGGAACATTACTTCCATGAAGCTGATCCTAGAAATTAGATTTTCGAGATGTTAAAATAAACGAATAGTATCCGAAGATAAAACAAATTACTTACAAATTATTATGTAGTTTTTTATGCTTCAATAGGTATATATTTAGTTTAATAAGATATGTTAATATGAATCAGTAAATATAACGATTAAATTCAGGACTATTAAGCAAGTTTGCAAATAAGTGTGCCATCATTTCCATTGGTGAAATGATAAGAAGGCTAGGCTTACTTTAGAAATAGATACCCATCATTTCGTTGTGACGTACCTTAAAGCCTTATCGGCACCTCGGAAGTTCGGCAATAAATGAAGTATATCCTGTGTCTAAGATGGTAAGAGACATGTCTTCGTTGCTGGCAAGACTTGAGCAGGAGCGGTGATTTGGGCACAGTTCGTTGTAATTAGCCGTCCATTATTCATATAACCGTCGAGCTTGAAAGAAAAGCAACCGGCTCTATGTTGATTCCACCAACCAAACCAACTAACTGACTGGTACGAATTTTCCAAACGGACTCCACTACGACTGTCTCAGCTGCTCAGCGTTTCCTTTCCTCGGAAAACAAAAGAAACAAACAGTAGTAACTGCTCGTTAACAGTTGTTATACCTTCGAGACTTAAAAGGTGTTTACCGTCACAACGAAAATATAATTACATATTCCCTTTATAAGCTCGAAGTAAACATAGAAAAACTCAATTAAATTTACTAAATTATACTAATGATTACATTATTCAAATTAACAATAATTAAACCAAATATTAAAGCTTTAAGAACGCATTATATAAGAACAATGATAAATAGAAGAAAAACATAAGTGATGTAATAATTTTACATCATTTTCAACACTCCAGGGAAGGGATTGTGTCTTTTTACAAAACATGTAAAAAGTTGAATTTAAAATGAAAACATGCATATTTACAATTACATATTTACAAAGTTATCAAACCATCTCAGTCTTGGAGCACATGCCTAGTCCTTTTCTCTGACTCGACTGCTGCCCTTCTCCTTGACCTTCCTCTAAATTTAGGTTTGGCATCTAATTCCTCATTAACTGAAGGATTGATCTCTTCAGCAATATCGGGTTTTAAAAGAGGGATGAGACTGGTTATATGCCTTTTCACCAGCTCATTTGTTTTACCTTTCAAAACGATAGCATTAGTCACCTCACCCCTTGTATTCTTAATTACCTCTGTAATTTTTCCCATAGGATAGTTAAGGGGTTTTACATGAGTCTCTTTGATTAAAACAATATCACCTACATTAAGATGCTGATGATGACAAGGACGATATCGGTCCTTCTTATCAACTGCCTGTTTTATTAGGGTAGCTAAAAACTCCGAATGATAATTGTCTATGAGATTTTTTCTGATTGCATTTAGTTTTTGATAATTATTCTTTATCCTTTCTGACGGGGTGGTACCAAGAATGTATTCAAGATCAATCTCAGGATCAGGCTGTAGATCAGGAATGACATTGATGGATAAGAGATCATAGCCATGAATAAGCCTTTCCGGAGTGATAGGGTGAGGAACAGGCTCGTTGCTCGAATCCCTTAATGCCTCTTTAAAAGCAATTGGTCGCTTATTCACCAAGTGACAAGTTTGACTAACAACAAATTCAAAATCTCTAAATTCTAGAACATTTGTACCAATGGACTTATTTATCAAATGTTTGACCATCTTTATACATATCTCTACCAAAGAACCCATCTGACTGCAGCCTTTAAAATACCGATCAAATTTTATCGATTGTACACCAGCCTCATCAAAATGCATCTGGGTTTCAGGATCTTTAAGAAAATCCATTATGATGTTACCTCCTGCTACTATCTGTGTGCCTAAGTCACTTACACAAAACTGTGGCAATCCATAATCAAACGTGTGAAGCATAAAAGAACGAAGGAATTCTTTAACAGACATATCCACGCAAATCTTCAAATTGACTGCTCGAGTAAACATACAGGTAAGGCAAAGAACCCACACTTTTAGCTTTCTATGTTCCTGTTTAACAGTATAAGGACCAAAGTAATCTATGTACACATACCCAAAAGGAATCTCAGAAGGATGCAATCTAACATCACGATATGGGGACTGATTCAGTTTCACAGAACGACCATTATACCTTTAGCACGTAACACAATCCTTAAGGACATTTTTAACAACTGAGAAATAGTGAGGTATCCAAAACTCTTTCCGCAGCTCTGCTAAAAGTGAATAACATCCAGCATGTTTCAGCCTTACATGCAAATCAAGAATTATCAACTTTGTTAACTCACTATGCTTGTGCAAAAGAATAGGGAAATAGCATCTTTCACCCTCTTTCCACCGATCACATTTGCTTCTCACCCTCAGAATTCCAACCTGATCAGGATAAACATTAAGCTGACTGACAAGATTGGGTATGTTCTTGACCCTTTTCAAATCAGACCCAAAATAATCAAAGACTTCAGGGAAATAGACAAGCTGATCTTTCAAAATTATGTGCATAACAGCCTCTTTGTAATACCCAGATTCAATAACCATCAAATCCTTACAAGTTGGTCTGTTCAACTTTGTGCGAGCCTTCCACTTATTCCAACATCTCAGAACCCTAGCAATTACAGCCACTAAATGGCGAAAGTCAGAATATCTGTTTGGAGAAACTAGATATTCAGATGATATGGAAAGTTTATTGCGCTGTATATTATAACTACCAACGTCTTTGCTTTCAACATTATCATCATTGATCTTGAATAAAGGATTCGGGATGGTGAAACTCAGTACATTTTGACTTATTGCTACATCACTTGACTGAATTTGTGGTCCTGAGAAATAGTTAGTTTTCTTGAGTTGTTTGTATGATAAACATCTAGTTATGCAATCCCCAGGATTATTCTGCCCACTTGTGAAAGTAAAGTTCACAGGGAAGATTTCACAAAGCTGATTTATACGATGTAACCTATTCAATATAAAATTGGATTTTCCCTGCATTTTATCAAGTTTACTAGCATAGGAATTTACCCAAGTTAACGCTACCAAACTATCAGAATACAAAGTCAGTGCTTTAATATTAATGGGAATGACACATGCAGGACCAGACAGTTCTTTATAAAGTTCCATAAGCATCTCTGTACCTAAACTAATAGCCTGCAACTCCGGGGAAGGGATTGATTTAGTCTTCAAATTTGTGTTCACAATTCTGTTTTTGGCCAATACAAAACTAACCTTACCTGTATCTATATTCTCAATATAAAGTACGGCTCCATACATGAGACTACTTGAATCAACACAAGCTAGTATCCTATAAGATGCATCTCTTTCCCCTACAAACCGTTCTACCATAATTTCTGGAGTTGCATTAGCTTGTCTTGAAATACAGTTCCACTCTTTCATTCACTCTTGTGACAATGGATCATCCCATCCAAGTGATTTGTCACACTGTAAGCCATGCATAAAAACTCTAGATCTGTTAAAAACTGGTCCATTGAAATTATATAAATCAAAATTAGAGGCTATCGACCTGAGAATTAAACGTTTTGTATTGGCTGATCCCTCAAGAGCAATAGGTCTAGTTGACAATATATCATCTTGCCTATGCCACTGCAAGCCTAAAAGTTTAACTTTACTGTCAGTTTTGTTTTCAAGACCAGCATCAATATCCTCCTGAAGTGAACTATCATTAGTAACAATTTGTTGTAATTCCATCTTATAGGGCTCAAAAATAGATGGCAATAACTGATAAGCCCATTTCAAAGTTGATGAATCACTACAAGTGAAAGCACCATTATCCATATAAAATAATTGATAAATCAACCTTTTCAAACATACAACCTCCTCAGAATTCCCTTCAGTATCCAGGACCAAAATCTTGTATAAACTCAACATCAAAATTGTTGGTGAACATCGTAATCCAAAACTCAATCGCACATTCTTATACCCCACAAGAGAAAAATCTCCTTTCTTTACATTACGATACCAAAGAAATAGTAATTTATTCTGATCAGAGGGATTCAGCTCTATTTGGTTAAAAGCTTTCCGGATGTCAAAGCATAGAAGCTTAGACACAAATCTCAGGGGTAAAAGAGCTGAAGCAATCTTTTGGTTTAAACAAGGTCCAGAATGTATACTCTGATTATGACTAACAGTAGCTGGCTTAGACAAATCTTTTTCACAAATATTCGAGAGAAAAACTACTCTACACTTAGTGGTCTCCCTGTTTAGTTTAAACACACCCATGTGCGGTAAGAAACTATGCTCAGGATGTTCCTCCATATACTGATCCAAATTTGGAATCCTCTGTATTATACCAAGTTGTTCTTGTTCTTTAATGGCATCATCCATCAAATGTAAATGAAGCTCATTCTTTCTTAACTTTTTTAAGTTAGATTTTAGCACAGCTTTAGCAAGATTGTAATTCCTACCAAGAAGATGAGATACTTTACTGTTCCATAAAAGAGGCATGGATATCCTGCCCTTTTCAGTACGAACAGAATGATTCAAAGCAAATCTAACAAGTTGATCATTGACCTCTGAAAAGCAGTTTTCGAATTCTAATTGGTCATAGTTTAATACCTTCTTCTCATCATATTTCATGAGAACTTCGTTTGCAGCTTTATTCAATTCAGTCTCCGAAATACTTCCATCATCTTTCAACACTGCAAAATTTGATTCAACATCAAGAGTTTCCTCCTCTTCCATAAAGTTTGAATCATCACACAAGATGCTTGAACCAAAGCCTACATAGACAACAGAAGACTCTACAGACAAATAAGTAGAAATGTCCGAATTATTACCATTGTATGAGGCATAATTTAAATCAGGTAAGTATTTCAAATTAGAAATAGTGTTCTGCAGATTACCCAATAGCATAAACCCTATAACACATTGACTATAGACAGAGGGAATCGGCTGACCAAAATTTACCATTGAGCTCAAAAGACAATACATAGAATTTGTACCTAATATGAAATCAATGTTATTGATCTCCTCCTGATGGTTTAACAATTGATTGTCTGCCAAGACATAGCCTTTCTCAATAAACGCAGTTGTAATCCTAGAAAGCTGTGGAAGTTTCAAATTTATATCAATAGATGGTATACAAAGTGCTTCAATCTTGAACCTTTCCTTACCTATCTCTACCTCTACTTCCACAAGCTTAGTTACATACTGCTTACTCGAGTTAAAACTGTTAACAGTCAAATGTACCCTTTCTTTTAACACCTTGAGATTACTAGTATTGGCTACAGCTTCCGTAATAAAATTAGTCTGGCAACCGCTGTCTACAAGACACCTAATCTCGACCCGGTTACTTAGGTAACAAGTAAAAGTAGGCAAAATTGACTCTGTACTGGTAGTCCGTAAAGCACCTACTGATAGAATCATGCCACTAGAAACCTCTTTGGGAACAGATTTACAGTTTTTCCCTTTTTTGGACACTTTTTGACTCTGAGAGGTAACAGGGGTTGCTTCGATTTTATTGGTGGCACCCAGTAAACTCCTTTCTTCATTTCCATTTATACACAGATAGCTAAAATGCCATTTTCCACAATGAAAACATTTCTTTCGAAAAACAAAATTACAAGATTCGGTGGAATGATTGGCTTTAGCGCACTTTAAACATCCTCCAATTTCCTTCAATTTGTCAACTTTAGCCTTTGGACTATCATAATATTTACACTTATAGACAGGATGAGAAGAGTCTCTTTCCTTGTCTAAAGCACATAAAGTACACTTAACTGAAGGCCCGTTAGTCTTGCTAAAATTGACATTAGTAGCCAAATTTGTTGTTGAAGATTTGATATTAAAACCTTTAGAATGATTCTTTGAATGGAAATTCTGGGTAGCTAATGAATATCGTTCTGCTGCCTCAAAAAATTTATCCTTTATTTCATCCAATGAAGGTCTGGTCTTATTTGTTATGATAGTCAACAGATTTTTGAAAGTATCATTCAAACCTTGCCAAAAGAAATAATTCAAAAAGTCATTAGTTTCAATTTTTTGCAACTTAACAGATTCAATACAGTTTTTCATCTGACTAATATAGGAAAATGGATCTGTGCTGTACGTTAATCTCATCTCTGCTATTTGTTTAATAGTATTGAATTTCTGCAGCGAACCAGAAGCCAAAGCTGCTAACAAAAGTTCCTTGGCATCATTATAAGTCTGTTTATCCACTTCAAGTGAACTCAACAAAACGGAAGCACGCCCCGAAACTTGTTGCTTTAACAACAACAACTTATCCCTATCCTTAAGCTGAAAGGAGCCTGTGGTATCCTCAAATTCTGTTAAGAATGTTTATATTTTCCCCTTCAGTGCTACTGAAAGTAGGAAGGGGAGCAGTAGGACTCTTAAGCAAACTCCTTGCAGCATCTAAGGTACTAGAAGTGAAAGAGACAGTATCTTGAAGGAAGGCTAACATTTCATTGAGTTTATCAATATAAGATTCACAATTCGCCAATTCCACTGTAAGTTTATCACTACTTTCTTCCTCTTGCCATATCAAGGCTTGAATTTTGCTATCATGGTCCCTCAAGTCATCAAGATACGATTTAAACTTAGCTTTGAGGACATGTTTCTCAGAGGTGGTTTTAGTTTGGAGTGAAATCTTATTGTTATAATACTTTGTCACTTGTCCTCGGATATATTTCCGACTATTGATTAAAAGAGACAAATTAGACATGATTACAAACTTTTATTTTTTCTGTAACAAAACCTCAAACAATCTTTCATCAATTTAAGTAGATGATTTAAACCTACTGTATTTAAATGTACCGAATCTCTATACAACCTCTGGTTATCTAATCTCCCCTGGCTTTCCACCCTAAACAGAAAATCTTTACACTTTAAACCTAGTACAAACTTATTGAAATAGCGTCTAAGTAATTTATAGTGTTCTGTAAGAGGGGCATCAAACCTATTCCTGTTTACATGAAACCTCAGCTCTACTTGCGAGGCAATAAGGCAAGTATTTGGTAGTTTTTCACGAACTAAGATATAAAATGCTCTGCAATTTTCTTTGACTAAGGATAAGTCTATGTCAGCTTTTAAGTCATTACCTCCCAGATATACAATTAAATAGTCAGGATTATAAGATACCAAAGGATCCAAAAGACTAGTATTGTTAAGAAAGATGGAAAATGTGGCACCTCTCCAACCAAAAAATGACACTTCAAATTTCACATTATCAATTTTTATTTCTGATCCCTCAAATCTCCTTTCGAGATCAGAAACATATGAATGTCCAAAGACTGCCAATTTCATATCAACCACAGATCAGTCAATGTCATCCAAGAAAATGTTGACGACAAAAATGAACAGTACAAAATAGAATAAGAAAATTTCAAATACAGAACAAGCCCAAAAACCACTCCTACTCTCATCCAAACCAAGCAACCAAACCGAACTCCTTATTTGCAATCCTGTCACGGTCGCCATCTTGAAAAAAGTTATCTAATACAGGAAATTTTAGTAATAAAACTCAAACAAAATAAAACTCTCAAATTTAATTAAAGGTTTCAGAATAGTTTTTTTTTTTTTTTTAATTTAGGTTAAATATTTCTAAATTTCTTGAAAGGATGTTCGGTTTGGGTAACTATAAAAATCGTTTGAGAGTATCCTTAGGAGGACCGACCTTGTGTCAAAGGGTAACGACAAGGGGGTGAAAGTTTCGGTCCTTCCCAATTTCCCGCAACTTCAAGAGAGCCCTGAAGAAAAACAAACAAACATTCTATTACCCCCTAATAATAATAAACTTAAATAGTAACGACAAGGGGGTAACAACTGCAAAAACCTAAATTAGCATAAACACATCTCGAAAAATAAAATAAAGAATTACTTAAATAGTAACGACAAGGGGGTAACAACTGCAAAAACCTAAATTAGCATAAACACATCTCGAAAAATAAAATAAAGAATTAGAGTTAAAGGATCCTTCAAAAACTTATATTTATATATAGGAACATTACTTCCATGAAGCTGATCCTAGAAATTAGATTTTCGAGATGTTAAAATAAACGAATAGTATCCGAAGATAAAACAAATTACTTACAAATTATTATGTAGTTTTTTATGCTTCAATAGGTATATATTTAGTTTAATAAGATATGTTAATATGAATCAGTAAATATAACGATTAAATTCAGGACTATTAAGCAAGTTTGCAAATAAGTGTGCCATCATTTCCATTGGTAAAATGATAAGAAGGCTAGGATCACTTTAGAAATAGACACCCATCATTTCGTTGTGACGTACCTTGAAGCCTTATCGGCACCTCGGAAGTTCGGCAATAAATGAAGTATATCCTGTGTCTCCTTATCGGCACCTCGGAAGTTCGGCAATAAATGAAGTATATCCTGTGTCTAAGATGGTAAGAGACATGTCTTCGTTGCTGGCAAGACTTGAGCAGGAGCGGTGATTTGGGCACAGTTCGTTGTAATTAGCCGTCCATTATTCATATAACCGTCGAGCTTGAAAGAAAAGCAACCGGCTCTATGTTGATTCCACCAACCAAACCAACTAACTGACTGGTACGAATTTTCCAAACGGACTCCACTACGACTGTCTCAGCTGCTCAGCGTTTCCTTTCCTCGGAAAACAAAAGAAACAAACAGTAGTAACTGCTCGTTAACAGTTGTTATACCTTCGAGACTTAAAAGGTGTTTACCGTCACAACGAAAATATAATTACATATTCCCTTTATAAGCTCGAAGTAAACATAGAAAAACTCAATTAAATTTACTAAATTATACTAATGATTACATTATTCAAATTAACAATAATTAAACCAAATATTAAACCTTTAAGAACGCATTATATAAGAACAATGATAAATAGAAGAAAAACATAAGTGATGTAATAATTTTACATCATTTTCAACAGAGGTCGTTAAGAGAATCCAGACATTTATGTATCAAAAATATATACGGCTTATTTGAATATGAAAAACGTCTAAATGTGCAAAATTTATCATATATACATACACACACACATATATATAAATATATATATATATATATATATATATATATATATATATATATATATATATATATATAATATATATATATATATATATGTATATATATATATATATATATATGTGTGTGTGTGTGTGTGTGTGTGTATTGTGCTACCCTGAAGTTAATAGTTCCTCCTGTACATAAACCAGATGCCTCTGTCCCCCACTGTCCAAAGTA